>NC_080676.1:60011440-60314470 GCF_030445035.2 Dasypus novemcinctus
GACAAAATCCAGTAACAATAGGTTAATTCCTGTCTGCAGAAACTCCTGCTGAGTGTGTAACCAAACGTTAAGAATTAACAAATAATTATGATTACTGAGTCATTATATAGATGACTTTTTTTCCCCAATCTATTATAAAATAGGCAAAGGTTAATATCTGAAATTACTGAAACTGGCTAGAGTGACCTCACCCATTTTTTATGGTTATTTCCAACTGAAAACTTGCCATTGTGATTATTATTCCAATCAGATCTTACCTTTGTATATGGTCATTTCTAACTAAGACTTGTTATTATGATGATTATTCCAGATTGATCTTACCCATGCATAAGAACATTTCTAGTGAAATGGTAACCACTCCAACCTCCTGTTTGAAATCCATAAGAAAAACCTTGTAAATGGCCCTCTTTCTGTATCTTCCCTGCCCCACCCCGAGAGGCCTTGACCTCTGATAATGATTGCCTGTTATTATAATAACTTTGTGACTGGCTTTGGTTTTGTACCCAATCCCCATCCCCCACCTCATCCATTCCACCTCTTATCAATTTGTTTATTAATGAAGGAACCTGAGCCAACTCCACCCCAATTACCATTAGCATAAATTGCTAAACCTAGATATTATAAAATTATCAGGATGACGGCAGTTCCAGGAGGCAGATTTGGGGGCCTTAGGCTGCTGTGCTCCTTTGCTGTGTACAAGCAAATAAACTCTCTCTTTGAAACCCTAATGTCTCAGGAATTGGTCATTAATGAAGCGCTTGTGGCAAGAACCGACTTTTGCTAAGTATCAAGTGAAACGATTATAAGAGAAAAATAAAAACCTGACATAAAATCTCAGCATTTAAATTACATTAAAATTTTTCAGAAAAGAACATGACCTAACAAAACTGCTTTTAAAAATTCGGCACTACTATTCTTCTTGCTATGCTTTAACCATAAAAATTTAAAACCAGTATCAAAATGTTAAATGAATTTTTTAAAATCTCAAATCATGAATCAATTCTAGGAAAAAAGGAAAGTTGAATGTTGTGCTCTGTGCAAGCTGAGTCATTTTAACATAATGCTATTATGTCAAAAACCACTCTACCATGTTATTCATTTTATTGAAAGGATACTTAAACCTAAGAATTCCCCACCAAATGTTATAGAGGTAATGAATTCTGTAAATTTCTCCTAGGCCCTTATACTAAAAGAAAGGATTTAGTTGCTAAAGCAACTTCATTTACTTAACACATGATCTATCCCTCCAGACCTTTGAAACATTAAACATTCTTCCAATGATTCCTTTATGGGAATATTTAAAACAACATAAGGATGGAAGCCTATGTTACTTGGCTGTTTCTATCACAGCTCATAAGTGACTGCAAATTTGTCCTATATTTAAGTATTATGAGCTAGTGTCTCCTAAATCGAAACATATAAAGTTTTCAGGAAGCAAACAAAATTAATGGCCAAGAGACTACTGTAATTTCTACAACTTTATTTAAAATGCAATAAAATGAAAACTCAGTGGGGGGAGCGGCCTAAAAGAAGAGTAATCGCAACATTCAGCCTCACTCAAGTTTAAATAAATTGCCAGATCATTCTGTTTTACTTACCACCACAAAAACACTTGGATTACATTTATTTATAAATGGTTTCTTGGTGTCTTTCCTGTATCTGATCTGATTCATGAGGTAAAAATACTCTTTAATAAGCTGTCTTCTTTTAGTTACTACTTCTATATTCATTCAGCCTATGGTCTCAATGCTTATCTCGGGTCTGGGTTAAACCCCAGAGGCCAATATGCAGCCCAATTACAGTCTCACAGGCCTCTAGACTTTAACTTCCAATCTCTGAGTTCCCTCTGGCACCTGCATATTTGCCTATCTTGCCTTCAAACAGTTATATATGAAAAGATTTTTTGGTTTTTGCTATATTTAATCCAAAATTTATCTGGGTTTGCAGCAGGAAAAGTACATTCTTTTATCTTCTCATTCCATTATCTCACCTGGAAATTCCTTAGTGTTATAAATTACTCTTCAAAATGTCATCTTTAATATTGTAAGTCTACACCTATATCCCTTAAAAATCAAAGTATTAATTTTTTTCTAAGCACACCATGTACCTCTTCCCACCAGCAATGTTTGTTGATCTTAATGACTGATGTTTAATAGGCGCTCACATCTCATTACCATTACCAGTTTACTACAGCTTTAACAGAGCTCTACCTTAGTTATCAAATGTTAACTCTAAAAAGAGCATCCCAACTCACTACATATGCAAATGTGGAAATGAACTAAAAAGGCATTTCTGAGTGACTTTTGGGTTATGCTTTCAAATTACCTAATTCTGAATTTGTCAGAAAACGATATCACTAATCTCTTTAGTTTAATCTCTCTTGCAGGTGTTGGTATTTCTGTGAATTTCCTGTGCTTTTAGAAAAATTAAATTAAATTCTATAAAGTGTATTACAAAGATCCTGTACTTGGGTATACAGTAGTAACACCACTGCAGATTAGTTGGAATGTGTAAGTGACTGTTAATGGGCAAAGGGTAATTTAGCAAGTAAAAATAATAATTCAAAAAACACACTTTTCAGGAGTCACAAACTTTCACAATTTCATGTTTAAAAACACTAGCCAAAACAAAACACTAGTCAACTTTTTAAAAATGTATTTGTGCCTGGCAATAAAGTTGCCTAATCGATACAGCATCAGCAAAATAACTTCCCATGGGCATTTCTATTAATACCTGATAGGGGTATACACATTCGTATAAGGTAATCTAACTCCTGGAAAGAGCGAAATTTTAAACATTACTCATCTGTTCATTTAATAAACATACAATTATATGCCAGACAGTGTAGTCTTTCTTGAATGCTAAGTATTTGATGGAGAATGAAACAGACAAGATTCCTTTGCCTTCATAATGTTGGCATTTTCATGGGGTAAAGGGGGCAATATAATAAACAAATAGACAAGCAAGGCAAATAAACAGAGCTCCTGATTATGACTAGAAGGAAATAAGCATGATTCTGTTACGAAGACTAGAGAGGGCCTACTCTAGATGGGGTGGTCGAGAAAGTAAGGCTCTGTGAAGAGGTTGAGAACTGAAGGACAAGAAGGGTATTTACCACAGGAGGCTGGAGGGGGGCGATGAGAGGATGCTATGGGGAGTGAGACTATCCAAGGCAGAGGCAGCAGCAAGCACAATGGCCTACAGCAAGACAGAATTTCACAAGTTCTACCAAATGAATTGAGGCTAGTCTGGTGGAAGAGAAGTGAGGAGGGAGAGTATAGTAAGATGTAAAGTTGGAGAAGTAGCAAGGCCAGGTAATACGAGACAACCTAAGAATGACCACGCTGTCAGATTATAAAAAAAAACAAGGCCCAACAATATGCTGTCTACAAGACACCCACCAGCACATGAAATAAATTGGTTAAAAGTAAAAGGATAAAAAGTATAAATACCATAGAAACATTAACCGTAAGAAAGTTGGAGTGACTACATTAATATCATAAAAGTAGATTTTAGAACAAGAAATATCACCAAGGATAAAGAGGAACATTATATAAACATAAAAGGATCTATTGCCCAAGAAGACACAATAATCCTCAATGTGTATAAACCTAACAAGAGAGCTTCAACGTACATGGAGAAAAAACTAATAGAAGTCAACAGAGAAATAGTTAGAGTTGAAGACTTCAATACTCTTCTCTGAGTAATCAATAGATAATCAGTTTGGATATAAAAGACGAGAAAAATACTATCACCTAGCTTGACCTAACCAAAATTTATAGAACACTCTACCAACACCAGCATCTACAAATTATTTTCAGGTACACATGGAACATTCACCAAGACAGACAATATAATACAATTTAACAAATTTAAAAGAACTGAAATCTTACAAAATATGTGCTCTGATCACAATTCAATATTAGAAAGATACCTAAAAAATTCTTAAACATTCAGAAATTAATCAGCATATTTCTGAATAACCCAAGAGTCAAAAGGGAAGTTATTAGGGAAAGTAGATGGAATTAAATGAAAATAAAGGCATAATGTAGCAGCTGAATATGGTTATGAATTCCAAAAATAGATACTGGATTATGTTTGTAATCTGGTCTATACCTGGGCATGATTAAATTATGATTAGGGCTTTGATTGGGCCATATCATTAGGGTGTTGAGTCCCCAGCCCTTGTTGTGTGGGGACTCACAGGTAAAAGGCATGGCAAAGGACAAAGTTGAGGGGTGTTTGATGTTGGAGTTTTGATGTTGGAGTTTGACTCTAAAGTCTCAAACTGGAGCCCCAGGATGTAAGTTCACAGAAAGAGAGAAGCAAGCCCCAGGAAGAAAGGGACACTGAGCCCAGGAAGAAGCAAGCCCTGGGAAGAGAGGAACCCTGAACCTGGAGAGAAGCAAGACCCTGGAAGGGAGGAACCCAGGAAGCCTGAACCCTAGTAGATGTCAGCAATCATCTTGCTCTAAGATGTAAAAATAGATTTTGGTGAAGGAAGTAACTTATGCTTTACGGTCTGGTATCTGTAAGCTGCTACCCCAAATACCCTTTATAAAAACTAACCAATTTCTGGTATTTTGAATTAGCACCCCTTTGGCTGACTAATACACATTACGTATTAACATCTGTGGGTTACAGCTAAAACAATGCTAAAGGGAACTTTATATTAGAAAAGAAGAGAGATTTCAAATCAATGATCTAAACTTCTACCTTAAGAAACTAGAAAAATATATTAAACCCAAAGAAAGCAGAAAGAAGAAAATAGTGATGATAAGAACAAAAATCAGTGAAAATGAAAATAAAAACAGAGAAAACCAATGAAGCTACAAGCTGGTTCTTTGAGGAGAAAAAGTGGGGGAAGGGGGTAAGAGTGATATACCTCTAGCCAGACTGATTAAAGGAAAAAACAAACAATAACAAAAACCCTAATAGTCACTATCAGAAGGAAGACAGGGACATCAATACAGATCCTACAAACATTTAAAAAGATAAGGTAATCCTCTGAACAACTTTATGCCAATAAAGTTGATTATCTTGGATAAAATGTGCAAATTTCTTGAAAGACACAAACTACCAAATCTCATTCAAGAAGATAAACTAAATAGACATATATCAATCAAATAAATTGAATATGTAATTTGAAATCTTCCAACAAAGAAAACTCCAGGCCCAGCTAGATTCAGTGGTGAATTATACTAAACATTAAAGGAAGAAATAATAAAAATTCTACACAGGCTATTCCCAAAAAAGGATTCAGGAACACTTCACAACTCATTTCATGAAGGTGGTTTTGAAAATGAACAATAAAGTTGGAGAACTCTCACTACTGGATGTCAAGACTTAAAAAACAAAGTTACAGTAATCAAGACAGTGTGGTATTGGTGAAAGGACAGACAAAGAGATCAAAGGAAAAGAATAAAGGGCTTCAACCCACTTAGAGTCAATTGATTTTCAACAAAATTGTCAAGAAAATCCATTCAATGGAGAAAGGAAAGTCCTTTCAACAAATGGTATTAAAACAATTGCATATTGATATTCAAAAATAATGAATTGGGAAGCGGGTGTAGATCAGTGGTTTGAATGCCAGCTTCCCATCTACGAGGGGCAGGGTTCAATCCTTACTACCACCTAAAAAAAATAAAAATTTAAAAAAAGTAATGAATCTCAATTAATACCTAACACCAACACCATACACAAAAATTAACTTGAAATGGAAGCTTATAGAACTAAAAATGTAAAACCTGAACTATAAAACTTGTAGAGGGAAGTAGATGTGGCTCAAGTAATAGAGCTTCTGCCTACCACATGGGAGGACCTGGGTTCAATCCCTGGAGCCCCTTGGTGAAAAAGAAGAGAAAGCATGCCCGCACGGCAAGCGAGTGCCAGCGTGGTGAGCGCAAGTGCCCACATGGTGAGCCAGTGCACGCGCAAATGAATCATGCAGCAAGATGATGACACATCAAAAGAGAGGCAAGGGGAGAGGCAAGGTGAAGCTCAGCAGAAACCAGGAACTCAGGTGGCGCAATCGGCAGGGCACCTCTCTCCACATCAGGGGTCTCCAGGATTGAGTCCCGGTGAATCCTAGAGAAGAGAAAATGAGAAGAGAAGACAACACAGACAGCAAAAACAGCAGGGCAGAAGGAGGGGAAAATAAATAAATAAATCTTTTTTTAAAAAACGTGTAGAAAAACACATAGATGCCTACAACTGAAAGCAGGAGAATTGCATCCAGTATCCATGTGGAATCTAAACCCCCTCTTGATACAGATATGGAGTGGACACAACCATTCCAATGTCCACAGGATGGAGGACTAGAGTATGAATGAGGGTGGACTTACTGATATTCTATTCATGAACTATTGTGATTAGTAATTGAAGAAAATGTGGCATTGGTGTGGAGAAAGTGGCCATGGTGGCTGCTGGGGGTAGGGAGTGGGAGGAAGAGATGCCTGTGAGGGCGTTTTCGGGAGTTGGAGTTGTCCTGGGTGGTGCTGCGGAGACAGTTACCAGACATTGTATGTCCTCCCATGGCCCACTGGGTGGACTGTGGGAGAGTGTGGGCTATGGTGTGGACCATTGACCATGAGGTGCAGGGGTTCTCAGAGATGTATTCACCAAGTGCAATGAACGTCTCATGATGATGGAAGAGGTTGTTGTTATGGGGGGAGGAGTGGGGTAAGGGTGAGGGGGTCTATGGAGACCTCATTTTTTTAAATGTAACATTAAAAAAAAAAACACACATAGAAGGAAATCTTTGTGACCTTGAACTAGGCAAAAAAAAGCATGAATTATAAAAGAAAAAACTTGTTAGATTAGGCTTCATAAAAATTGAAAACTCTCCAAAAGACATTAAAAGAAAATGATAGGATAATCCACAGACTGGGAGAAAATATTTGTAAACACATATATGATACAGGAAAGATACTCAGAATATATAAAGACCTCTTACAACTTAACAGTAAGAAAACCAACCAACCAATTAATAAAATAAATGCCAATGATATGAACAGATACTTCACCAAAGATGCAGTATGGATGGCAAACAGACACAATAAGATATGCTTATTATAATCAGTCATTAGAGATATCAAAGTAAAACTACAATGAGATACTACTATACACATTTGAATGGATTTTAAAATTTCTTTAAAAAACTGACAATACCGTATGAACTCTGTGTTTTATCCAGGATTTTTCTGTAAACCTACATCTTCTCTGCTTAATGAAAAAACAAAACCAACCTGAGATCAAGTGCTGGCAAGGATGCAGAGCTTCCTCCTCATTCAATGCTGGTAGAAATGCAAAACACACAACCACTTTGGAAAAGTTTGGCAGTTTTTAAATAAAATTAAACATACTTATCACTGGACTCAGTAATCCCATTCACAGGTGTTTTCTCGGAAAAAAAAAAAAAAAATGAAGCCATACATCCACACAAAATATGCATGCAACTATTTATGGCAGTTTTATTCTTAACTGTCCGAAACTAGAAATAAACCAAAAGTACACCAACTGATGAACAAACAAATTGTGTAATGGGCTATTAAACTGAAATAAAAAGGAATGAACTACAGATACGTTCAACAGCGTGGATGAATCTCAGGAGCATTATGTTAAATGAAAGAAGCTACATACTACATGCTTCCACTTATATGACATTCTAGAATGTTATAAAATAGTTAAAAGGCTGCATACTGTACTATTTCTTTTATAAAACATTCTGAAAAAAATAACAACAACAACAAAAAACAAATATGGGAATCAAAAGTAGAGTGGCAGCTGCGCTGTGGTTGGAAAAAGAAAATTGACCATAAAGGGACTTTAGGCACTTTGTGGGGTGAGGGAAATATTCTACTCCTTAATGTGGTGGTGGTTACACAACTATTTGTTTGAAAGCTTAGATTTCACTGTAAGTTGTAGTTTTTAAAAGTAACTTCTTTAAGTACTAAAAATGATTTTTAAGGAAAGGAAAACAAAGAAAAAAAGAAAAGAAAGCAAAGATCATGATAAGGACTACAAAAAGTACAAGAGAAGAAAATGAAGGTGAAAATGACATATATCTTACAATTCCATCAACTTTTCAAAGCAGTTTCTCATATATTATCACATTTTAAGCCCACTCTTGAACTTGACTAATTTCTTGAATTTAAAAAGTATCTGAGTTCAGGCTGCCAGTGCATCTGCACAGCTAACAAACTTTGACAGCTGCAAGCTCTAGGTCCCTTTTCTAGGAAAGACAGCTTAGAGAACTTGTTGAAAGATGATAAAAATTATATATGAGTCACAGACTGAAGGAACTTTCTTCTCAGACAAGTGAAATTCAGGGAAATGTGGCAAAACAGCTGAAGAACAGGGTCATGTTTAAACAGCGAGTCCCAAACAGCTTCCCTGGTACCTCCAGCTATATGCAGCCAGGAAGAAAGATGTGAAATGATGTAGAAAACAGAATCCCCATTTCATTTTGGGAGGGCTCAGAATGGACATGAAATTAACATTTATTGAGCCATATTTTGATTGATCCTTCCACAGATTTTAGCTCATTTCATCTTCAAACAACCCTGGGAAATAAGTATTAATTTCTCCTATATCAAAGGCAGGTATGTTTCTTTTTCTTAAGCAAACACTCACGGGAAAAGGTAGGACCTATCTACATAATTTGTGGAGCCCAGTGCAAAATGAAAATGTGAGCCCCTTGTTTAAACTTAAGAATTTCAACATGGCGACAGCAGATCATTAAAAAAAGTGCAGGGCTCTTCTAAGGATGGGGCCTGTCCAACAGTACAGCCACATGGACACAAAACCAGCCTTAGGAAGAAGATAAAGTCCACTGATAAATTCATACACATGCAAGGGATTTTTCTCGTCTTGCCTCTTACTGTACCGACAATTATATTATAAAAATATTATTTAAAATATTCACATTCAAATCTCCTGAGGAGATTCTATAGCTTTTCAAAAATCCACTTTATTATCTCAGGAAAGTTCTCCTGGTACTTTTTGACCATCTTTTCTATTGAAACTGCCCTTCTCCTTTATCACATACCCACGAATAATAGAAAATATATTTTCATTACCTCCTGAAAGATACCTATTTTATATGCCTGAAGATCATTACAGGTTGTCTATCTAGACTCAAAGATGCAAACAAAGTAAAAAGCAAATTGATTTTGACATTTGAACTAAAATAACTCTTCTGGGAAGAAATTAACCATGTTAGAGGGGGCCTAAATAAGAAAGTACTATTGAAAAGCTAATTGTGTTGTAGAAATGCTTTTTTCTCTCAAATTTTAAATAAAAGTCTAATCTCTAATTCTTCAAGAGGAGATAGAATAGATTACCTTTCAAAAAGAAACTAAGGTGATCTAGAAATTATCCCTGAAAAATAGCAGCTGTTATTTCCTAATGTCCAAATAAACTAACTACCTCAAAATGGACAAGTCCATAAAAGTGACAAATGGAGAACATGCAGAGTAGATCAACACAAGCATTAAAAGATTACGAATCAACTTTTATGAGTCAAGGTTACAGGCTAATTTGGCCCTGAAGATTTTTCCTTCAAAGTAGGATTTAACTGTTTTATTAGCGTGGTATCGCTCAACACACTAAACACAAACCCATTAATGCTATAGCTCTTATACAACTACAAAGCAGAAACAAACTTTCAAATTAAATACACAAGAAACAAAGCCAGTAATAATCAAATTAGCAACATTAATTTAATGTGACAAATGATGTTGTTTTGTAGAGAATTAATTGTTGCCTGACTCTGAGCACAGTACTCATTACCACAGCAATGGCACAGATTCTTTTAAGTTTGCTGACCCAGAAGACTTTAAATGTGTGTGTTTATAACATAATAAAACAACCAAGTAAAAAATAGAAATTTTCATAAAACCAGATATTCTGCCCCTATGGTCCAAAAAACTATGAAATATAATTAAGAATATGAAACTCTGATTCTAATCAGGAGTTAATATCTAACTCTATTCTGTTGTATGTAATTACTCACAATACTTACACCCTACATTTCTGGGATAACTAAGCAACAAATGTAGTTGTAAAAACGATGCCTCTAAAAACAGTTTTAAAATAAGGTCATAAAGAAATAGAGTACATCTACATGGAAAGAAGTATCTTTAAGTTCAGAAATTATTTGATAATTTATCCCTACCTCCTGTAAAAAAAACAACTTAAACCAATAAACAATGTGCCAATAAATCCCTATGTTCATAACCTTAAAATTAGTAGGTAGAACCTACTAATGCAAATAACCACAGCTGCATGCATCTTTGAGAGAGGATATAAAAAGGAAGAATGGAATCAATTTCTATGTAATGACATCAAACCCCAGAAATGGGTAAATATATAAAATATGATATAGAAAAGCCAAAGAAAAAAATGATAGATGTAAATAATGCATTTACAGTAATATTCTTGAATGTGAATGGATTAAACTCCCCAATCAAAAGGTATATACTGACAGAATGGATTAAAAATATAGGGAAACGGACTTTGGCCCAGTGGTTAGGGCGTCCGTCTACCACATGGGAGGTCCGCGGTTCAAACCCCGGGCCACCTTGACCCGTGTGGAGCTGGCCCATGCGCAGTGCTGATGCGCGCAAGGAGTGCCGTGCCATACAGAGGTGTCCCCCACGTAGGGGAGCCCCATGCGCAAGGAGTGCACCCATAAGGAGAGCCGCCCAGCGCGAAGGAAAGAGCAGCCTGCCCAGGAATGGCGCCGCCCACACTTCCCGTGCTGCTGACGACAACAGAAGCGGACAAAGAAACAAGACACAGCAAAAAGACACAGAAAACAGACAACCGGGAGAGGGGAGGGGAATTAAATAAAATAAAAATAAATCTAAAAAATATATATATTTTTTATATATATATAACATTTCATCTAGGTTACAAACTAGGTAACCTAGATGAAATGGACAAATTCTTAAAATCACACAACCTACACTGGTGCTACAAGAACTTAGCGGCAGTCTTGGCCCAGTGGTTAGGGCGTCTGTCTACCACATGGGAGGTCTATGGATCAAACCCCGGGCCTTCTTGACCCGTGCGGAGCTGGCCCATGCACAGTGCTGATGCGCACAAGGAGTGCCCTGCCACACAGAGGTGTCCCCCACGTAGGGGAGCCCCATGCGCAAGGAGTGTGCCCCGTAAAGAGAGCCACCCAGCGCGAAAGAAAGCGCAGTCTGCCAGGGAATGGTGCCTCATACACGGAGAGCTGACACAACAAGATGACGCAACAAAAAGAAACACAGATTCCTGTGCCGCTGACAACAACAGAAGCGGACAAAGATGACGCAGCAGATAGATACAGAAAACAGACAGCCGGGGGGGGGGGGGGAATAAATAAATCTTTAAAAAAAAAAAAAAAAGAAATACAAGAACTTAACAAACCAATCACAGGTAAAGAGATTGAATCAGTTATCAAAATCTCCCAAAAAATAAAAGCCTAGGACAACATGGCTTCACAGGTGAATTTTACCAAGCATTTCAAGAAGAATTAGGACCGATCCTGTTTAAATATATTAGTAAATATATTAAATTCTTCCAAAAATTGAAAAGGAGGGAAATTACCCAACACATTTTATGAAGCCATTATCATCCTAACACCAAAGACAGGTAAAGATACTACAAGAAAAGAAAATTACAAACCAATCTCTATAATGAACATAAATGCAAAAATGTTCAACAAAATCCATTATGAATTTCACCCTTATACTGTTGTGTTTTGTGCTGTGCCATGTAATTCTGTTGTGATTAAGCTCTGAGGGTTATATGTTCAAGGTCTCTGGATCATGAAAAAAGGAGCAAGGTATATATTCAGACAAGCTGGATTAATCATCACAAAGCCAGGCAGCATGGCATCATGCCAAGAAAAGCTGTTCTTAGTGCAAGGACATGCCCAAGTGTCTACAAGGGCCTGTCAAGAGCTGAGATCAAATGCTGCAATAAAAAAAGATGTATCATACAGCCGCTGTATCATACACCGACTGGTCATTCCTCGGGAGGTTAAATATAGAGCTGTTGTACGATATGGCAACCCCACTCCTAGGTATATACTCAGAAGAACTGAAAGTAGGAACAAGAACAGACATATGTACTGTCCTCATAGAGACATTATTCACAATTGCCAAAAGACGGAAACAGCCCAGGTGTCCGTCAACAGATGAATGGATAAGCAAGATGTAGTATACGTATATGATGGAATATTATTCAGCTCTAAGATGAAATGAAGTCACAATGTACATGACAACATGGATGAACCTTGAGGGTATTATGTTGACGAAAACAAGCCAAACACAAAAGGACAAATGTATGCTCTCAAAATTATGAACAAAATATAATGAGCAAAGTGATTGAGTTAATAACTAGAAGACTGGTTTCCAGAAGACTGGTCACCAGAAGACAGAACAAGGTAGAGAATGGGGAATTGAGGCTTAATTTATGCAGAAATGGTAATAAGGTTGATTGGAAATGCTTGAAATTGGGTAGCACATTCGAGTGAATGTAATTAGCAGCACCAGTATGGGGGTATGATTATGGTTGAAAGGGAAAGTTTAGGAAGTGGCTGTGGCTCAATCAGTTGGGCTCCTGTCTACCATCTGGGAGACCCTGGGTTCGCATCCTGGGGCCTCCTTGTGAAGGCAGGCTTGCCACAAACCACGGAGCGCCATCTGGCCACAAGCACTGCAGAGAGCCAACTCAGCAAGTTGACGCAACCAAAAAAAAGGAGACAAGCAAAAAACACAAAAGAACACTCAGCAAATGGACACAGAGAGCAGAAAGCAAGCAAGCTGCAAAGGGGGAAGGGGGTAAAATAAATAAATACAGACACAGAAGAAAGCACATCAAATGGACACAGCAGACAGCATGCAAAAAGTCACAAGGGGGGATTTTAAAAAAAAAGGGAAAGTTTAGGGTTAGGTATAACACTAGAAGGAAAGCTAAAGGATGAAACATGGAACTATATGACATAGTGAACCCTGTTGCAGATGATGAGTATGTTTAACAGTACAAATATAAGAATGCTCTTCAAGGAATCACAACAAGTATACATTAATATTCAGGATGTTAATAATAGGGTGGTATCTGAGCTATAATATACCTAAAGTAAAATATAGCAGTGAATAGTCATATATAAATATTTTTCATCAATTGTTTAAAAAGAGAGAGAATTATAAGTGACAAAAACCAGACACAAAGTACTGCATATTGTTTGACTCCACTTATAGAAAATGTAAATATTAATATAAATAAATTTATAGAGACAATTAGATTAAAGGATATGTATGGTGGGTGATGGATAGAGAGATTAAAAGTTAAGTGCTCTCTTGCGCTCTCACGTTAATGGCAGGTGGAGGCTGCTGAGCGGGACGCAGATAATCGCTGTCCGCAAGGGGATTGCCACCTGCCTCCTCCTTTCCGCTCGCCGCCAGCGCTCGTGCTCGCCATCATGTCCGTGGTGCCGCCCGATCGTTCGCAGACTGGCCGGCCCCAGGGAGTTAACCAGTTTGGCAACAAGTACATCCAACAGACCAAGCCCCTCACCTTGGAATGCACCATCAACCTGTACCCTCTTACCAATTACACATTTGGTACAAAAGAGCCCCTCTATGAGAAGGACAGCTCTGTTGCGGTCAGATTTCAGCGCATGAGGGAGGAGTTTGATAAAATTGGATTGAGGCGGACTGTAGAAGTTTTGATTGTACATGAGCACAGGCTACCCCATGTGTTACTGCTACAACTGGGAACAACTTTTTTCAAATTACCTGGTGGTGAACTTAATCCAGGAGAAGATGCAGTTGAAGGACTAAAACTTTTAATGACAGAGATACTGGGTCGTCAGGATGGAGTCCTGCAAGACCCGGGCATTGATGACTGCATAGGTAACTGGTGGAGACCAAATTTTGAACCTCCTCAGTATCCACATATTCCTGCACATATTACAAAGCCTAAGGAACATAAGAAGTTGTTTCTGGTTCAACTTCAAGAGAAAACCTTGTTTGCAGTCCCGAAAAATTATAAGCTAGTAGCTGCACCATTGTTTGAATTGTATGACGATGCACCAGGATATGGACCCATTATTTCTACTCTCCCTCAGCTTTTGAGCAGGTTCAATTTTATATATAACTAAATTTCTGTGCAGTGGAGAAGAAAAGAAGCCATCTCTGTGAGCACAGCTATACAGTGTAGAAGAATAAACATGGTAGAAAAGGGTTTTTTTTTTTGTTTAATCTCTTTCTCAGTCCCTAAAATTGCCCCCTACTTTCTGCTGTTTGAATAGCAAAGTTAATATGAAGAACTCGATAGTGGTGTAAACAATTGTGATAATGTTTAATTCACTTTTAGTTCTAACTCATACTTTTTTGTACATTAAACAAAGTGGACGTCTTTCTGTTTGTATTTTTTTTACTCATTAAACTTTTCAAATTCTAAAAAAAAAAAAGGTAAGTGTAAGGGTAGGAGTTTTTCTTTTTGGAGTAATGAAAATTCTCTAATATTGATTGTAGTGATGAATGCACAACTCTGATTATACCAAAACCCACTGAATATAAACTTTTTAATTTATTTTTAAATTTTTCTGTTTGTTGTAAATGTTTACTTTGAATAGACTGTATTATATATGAATATAACTCAATAAAATTGCTTTTAAAAAAATATGCATCATAGACCCTTGGTCACAGTAGCCAACAGAAATCCATAGCTGTGGCTGCACTTAGGATAATCAAAGGGCTTCTGCTGCCTACTAAAATCAAACTCTTCAAGTTGATCTTCACCTTTCTGCACTTAACAGGCTTCTCTAGATTCCCAAAATGCTCCTTTCCTCTTAGCATCCAGCCCCTCTCACAATGAACGGGGTAACTCAGATGGATGTCTGGAAGCCTTGAACCTTGGGCCATGGCCCCTGCCTTCTTACTGTCACTTTCTCTGTTGACCAGAGGTCTGGATTACAGGTACTGTACTAGCAATTACAATAATGTAATTTACAATGCTACAGGTGTTACATTATCTCTAGTTCCTAAAAAATTCCACCAGTTGACAAACTTGTTGACAAACTAGCTGTAAACCACATAGTCAAGTGAATATATGTGGCAAAGCTAGAATTCAAATTCAGGTCTATCTGACCATAAAGACCATGTTCTTTCCATACGCATTGCCTTTTATAACAGCTGTGTGATCATAATGTTATCCAAATAACATTCTTTAAAAAAAAACAAACTATATACACACATAAAAATCTCTTCCAATTACCCAAGACAATACCAAAAGACCAGTTTTTCAGATAACTATGACCTCATAAAATCAACAAAACTTTATGTATCATCATTGCTAAATAACCACTATATTGTCAGGATCCATGAAGACAGGGATTTTTGTGTTTTGTTCACTGCTGAAGCCCCAGGTTCTATAATAGTATCTGGCCTCAAGAGGTATTCAATAACCATTTAAGAGAACAACAAAAATGAATGCTAACACCTTTTTAAAATAATTTTATTTTTATTTATTTATTTCTCTCCCCTTGCCCCCCAGTTGTCTGTTCTCTGTGTCTATTTGCTGCATGTTCTTCTTTGTCCACTTCTGTTGTTGTTCTGTTGTCAGCGGCATGGGAATCTGTGTCTCTTTTTGTTGCGTCATCTTGCTGTGTCACCTCTCCGTGTGTGCGGCACCATTCCTGGGCGGGCTGCACTTTCTTTCGTGCTGGGCGGCTCTCCTTACAGGGCGCACTCCTTGCGCGTGGGGTTCCCCTACATGGGGACACCCCTATGTGGCACTCCTTGCGGGCATCAGCACTGCGCATGGGCCAGCTCCACATGGGTCAAGGGGGCCTGTGGTTTGAACCGCGGACCTCCCATGTGGTAGACGGACACCCTAACCACTGGACCTAGTCCACTTCCCCTAACACTTTTTTAAATTAAGGGTCAAACTTTGCACAATAGGCATTCTCTAAGTCTCTTTCAAGTCAGAAAGTGAATAAAAGGAATACGTACAAAAAAGAACAAATCAAGAACTGGGCCTTACAGTAGAGAAAGAAAGAATCCATGGGGATAAGTATAAATAAACTTTATAAGATCCCAACTATTTTTTAATGACAAAATTGAAATAGGAAGAAAGATTTTAGGTTTGTATTAAAATGTATGACATATTATAAATACAGTGTTTCCTTTGTTGAGAGATTATGTGATTATAACATGAAGGCTTAGGGAAGATCATAAGGGATAAACAGAGGAAATGTGGCCTATTTGTACACTCGCAACTACTATTTGTAGATACTCTCCAAAAGAGCTCTTAAGGGAAGAGGAACATTAAAGATGTAAGTTAAAATGTGTTTTGGGGAGCTGATGTGGCTCAGTGGCTGAGCGCCGACTTCCCACATACTAGATCCTGGGTTCAATCTCCAGCCCCAGTACCTCAAAAACAAAAACAAAAACCAAGAAAAAACAAAAACAAAAACCAAGTCTTTGGAGAAAGTGTACTGTATTAATAATCAGAGGGTATGGGCAAAATATATCAAATGTTCACTATAAACCAGGGGTTCTTAACTTCTTGTTTCATGGACCCCTTTGCCAGTCAGATGAAAAACACAGACCCCTTACTAAGTCCACGATATACTGTGTATTATTTAATAATTATACCCACACCAACATGTCCCCTCAAGAATAACGATTTTTTGAATTTCAATTCAAGCTCACAAACCCCTTGTTAAGAACCCTGCTATAGACCACAGTTGGTGGTAACAGTTTGATGATATTATCTCATTATTTACAACAAATGTTCCACAACAATGTAGTGGGTTGGTGGAGGGGTGTTGTATGGGAATTCCACACACGTGCATGATTGTTTTGTAAGTTCACAACTTTAATAAAAATACATTTTAAAAAATTTTTTTAGTATCTTTGGAGAGTTAACTAACAAAGAAAGGAACTTTTCCAGAAAATATAATGGTTGGAGGTCTGAGAAACTGAAAAGAGTAAGAGACATTAAATCCATAAGGATGTCTTCTAGGTTCAAAAGAATCTAAAGTCAAGTATTTCGGCAATCTCTGTACCCAAAAAATGTACTTTTGGTAGGTGTACCTTTCAAAATAGCTCAGATACAATCAGCTGTTTATAAAATTGAATAGCACCTCTGGTCACACATTAAATAGAAAAGAAGACAGAGGGAAAGAGAAATAGAGGGAAAAGGCAGAAAAAATCATTAACACGAATTTGGAGAAATTTTGTCAATTTGTATTGCTATAACAAAACTTACTAGGATCCAAAATTAAAATACAGAAATGTTAGTGATGACAAAATTACCTCACTTTATTGTTTATTGCTTAGAACCTGATGTAAGAAAGCTACTTTCATATATTGAAGATAAGACATCTTCAAGTATTTTTTCAGGAATGTAGTCTCGGATATTGCCAAGTACATTTCCCCTTACAGCATAACACATATTCTGATTCCTCTGGCTTCAGGACTGTGTCAGATTTCTCCATTTTATATATTGTATGGAACGTAATTAATCAGTCAGTATAGAAGTACTCATGCTAAATCAAGGAATAAACTAACAAGTAAACAGATAAGCTTGTAGTAATTGAAGTAAAAGTACAGTTTTTGATACTATGAAACATTTGAAGAAGCTTGTGGCAGTTTGAGATTATTTATGAATCCCGAAAAGAGAAAGATTATGTTTGTAAACTAATTTATTCCTCTGAGCATGACAACCTTTGACTGCATTAAATTCAGGTGAGATGTCTTTGATTAGATTACCTGTTAAGATTAGGGCTTTTGATTTGACTACATTCAGTGCATGGGACTCAGACTGAGTCCCCATCCCCTCCCTGGGTCTGATATAAATGGACACTCACACACAGGAAGAAAGCTCTGTCCTTTTTGATTCTGCTTTGTGACAGAAAAGAGAAGGCTCAAACAGCTGAGGCCCTGGGTAGAGATGAACCATTTTGCCTAATAGCTTACAGCTGAAAATGAGGAAGAACCTAGCAGAGACTCACATAGACAGCCTGAAAAGAAACAAGCCTTATGCCAAGGCAGAGAGAGGACTGGAGGATCACGTAAGCTGGAAGCCTCAAGAGGAAAAGGAAGAGGAAGCTCAAAGCGGAAGGCAGAGAACAGCCAGAGATCTGCGACCCTCTTGCTTCAACACGTGGCAGCTGACTTTGGTGAGAAAACAGCCTTGAGTTGGGCTTTCTACGGCCTTGTAACCAAAAGCTTTTACCCCGAATAACCTTTATAAAAGCCAACAGATTTCTGGTACTTTGCATCAGCAGCCCTTTGGAGGACTAATACAAAGTTTACGTAAATACTAAGAATGGCTTAGAAACTGAAAGTAATTAAACCACATTCTGTTTAGGAAACACTATAATCAGTGAATTTGAGAGTTTTCTACCTCCTTTTCTGAAATTCAGTGAGTTTTTTAATCTGATTAGCCTTGCAAAGGGCATTAAGTCCAGAAAATACAACTTCCTTTGTTTTATGAAATGCTGATTGTTTCTTCAGTTTTTCCATTTTATGTAAAACAGATAAACAGATGCCTGGTTGAAGGGGGGTCGGGGCTTAGAACAGGTACCCTCACTATGAATTTCCCCAGCACTTCCATCAAATCTCATCTTCCAGCATAGTTTGAAAAGTTCTGAAACTGATGACCCCTAGGTACTTTCTTGCCCTAAAATCTATCAAACTAAGAATGTATGGTATTTAAGAAAGTAATTAAAAATGATGCTGTATCAATTTAATCATTTGACCAATATTCACTGTGTATGCTCCATTTTTACTACAATTTTTAAAATTCAATTATTTATCTTTACCAGAATGTTTCTAAGTATGTAAGTTTGGTCCTTAAATTATTAAATTTTTGAGAGATGCAGTGATAGAATGAGATAAGTGAATAAAATTTTTACACCTGTTTTCAAAATCAAGGACAAGTAAAATGATAAGAATACCTTTTGTGGAGGTCATGTACGCATCTGTGATTCTGCTTTAAAGTGGATCCAAAGTTAAATACAAAAATTAATTACATTGATTATAGCTTTAAAAAAAGTATGAAGATAACTATAATAGCTATAGCCATAATTTTACATGCTTAATTTGAAATGTACATCAATTCTAAAACACACCTTCTTAAGCTACTAAATGATTCTGTCTTACTTCAATGAGCTCTAATATTATTAAATGAAGTTTATACAATAATAATATACTTTACAGGTAGATTCACTGTCAGTTAACATCAAATTATAGACAATTATAACGAATACTTTGGCTCCTTAATTTAAATATTTAATATTATCTCAAAGCAAGCAACAAGACTAAAATAAAATTTCATTCTGATAATCTACAGGTATTAAACAATCTACAGGAATTAAACAATAGACTAGGGCAAACCAAGAAGCCATTATAAATAACTAAGACTAATATCATTCAGAAATTACAATAAAAATTACTGTAACTCTGCATGAGAAAAAGAATAGTCTAAAATCCGTGCGGTTCCCAGACTGAAAACTGAAAGATCATAATTCTCTAAGTTTGATTGCAATCTATAGAAAATGTTCACTTTTTTAAAAAGCTAGTTTATCAAATTGTATATTCCCTGAATTTAATCATGAGAAAGCATCAAACAAGCCCAAATTGAGAGACAGCCTACAAAAGAACTGGCCAATCTGCTTTAAAAGTATCAAGGATATAAAAGACAAAGAAATACTAATAAATTGTTTCAGATTAAAGGATACTAAGAACTAAATGCAACATGGGATCCTGGATCGGATACTGGTCCAGGAAAAAAAACATCAGTGGGACAATTAGAGGAATCTGAATAAAGCCTATGGATTTAGAGCTCACAGTTAAATACAAAAATATATATACAAATAAAGAAGCCAATTGGTGAAATCCAATAAAACCAAATCTGTAAAATTTCAAATATTGAAACTATCAGACACAAAATATAAAGTATGTTTGTTATGTTTACAAAAAAAAATAAGTTGAAAATATGAATAAAAACAGTTAAAAATAAGCGAGTCCTTTTCAAAATAACTATTTGAAAAAGAACCAAATAGAAAATCTATTAAGAAGTATAGTAAATAAAGTAAAAAACCTGAATTAATTTAATTACAGATAAGACCCAACTGAAAAGAGTTAGTAAACTGGAAGGCATATTTGAATAAATTATCCAGAATGCAGTATAGAGTGACAAAGATATACACAACATAGAACAGAGGCTAAAAGACATGGATTATAAAGTTGTCACATCCAAAATATATCTAATCAGAGTTCCAGGGGAAGAAGATAATGAGAATGGGGGAAAGATAATCTTAAGAGAGAGAGTAGGCAGAGTATTTTCTAAAACTGTTGAAAGACATCAATCCACTAATTGAAGAAACTAAATAAACCCCAAGCAGAATAACGTGAATTCCATATATAGACACATATTGAAATGCAGAACATCAAAGACAAAAACACTATCTTAAAGGCAGTTAAAGAAAAGAGATAACCTTCAAAGGGATGTCCATTGAATTGACAGCTGACTTCTACACATCAACAATAAAAGCAAGGAAATAATGGAATGATATCATCAATGTACTGGAAGGCTGTAACCAGTAAAAAATATATTTGGGGAATGGGGGTAAAAACAAGCAAAATATATTCTCAACCTCACTCATAGTAAGAGAAATGTAAAACAAAACTACACTGAGATGCATATCACATTGGCAAAAATTTGACAATATGCTCTGTTAAGGCTGTGAAGAAATAAGCACTCTTATGTTGCTGGTAGGAGGGCAAGATGGTACAACCCCTATAGGGCAGAATTTGGAAGTAGTTAACAAAATTATGTGTGCATTTATTCTTTGATCAGCAATCCCACTTCTTGATTTTACTCTAAAAATATACCTCTAAAGATAAACCTCCAAAAACACAAAACAATATATGCACAAGTCATACACTAAACCATTATCTGTTACAGTAAATATGAGACAACCCAAATGCTCATCAATAAAAAATTGATTAAAAACCTACTGCACATACATACAATAAAGTACTGTGCAGTCATAAAAGAAAATGGGAAAAATCTCCATGAATGGATATGGAATGATTTTTAAAATATATTGTCAAGTGAAAAAAGCACAATGCAAAAAGTAAGAGAGTATGACTAGATTTGAGAAAAAAAGAGGGCATAAGAATGTATATGTGTATATACACATAATGTACTTACTTTTGAAAAAGAAACACAGAAAGAATAAAATAGCAAACTGATGAAAATGAGTATTTAAAGGAGGTAGATGGGAATGGGACAGAAAGACCAGAAATACAATTGAGGCTTTTCTCAGTATTTTTTTAATAGAGTTCTGAACTTTGAAGCATGAAAACGTGTACATACAAAAAATTAAAATTAAATTAAAAAGATGGAAACTTACCCTTCCAAGAAGATGAATTAGATGTACTTTTCCTTCTATCTCCCACTAAGAAATGAAAAACCCTGGGGAATGGAGGTGGCTCAAGCCATTAGGCACCTCCCTCCCACATGGCAGGTCCCAAGTTAAGTTCCCAGTGCCTCCAAAAAAGAAGACGAGCACACAATGAACAGGCACAGAGCAGACAGTGAGCTCAAACAAATGGGGGGTAGGGGTGGGAGAGAAATAAAATAAATCTTTAAAAAAAAGAAAAGAAAAACCTTGGGCATTACATATAAAACAAACATAAGAAGATCTAAAAGTAAAAAGAAGAAGCTAGATCAACTAGGAACTTCCCAAGCAACAAAATGGTGATGAAGTCCCAGCATTTTTGTATTGTTTTAATTTTTGGCCTTATTAATTCCAGACTTGGAGCTGAAGAAGCCAGCAGTTGGATAAAGTTCAATGGGAGAAGACAAAAGAAGCCCAAACAAATGCCTGATCTCTCCAGCCAACGGCCAGAAAAGGAGCAACCTAGCATGACAAAAAACATTTAGACAATAATTTCTCTACTCCAGTCAAACACCATTGAAGAAACTGTGGCCTCCAACCCCATCCATTCCAGCAAAGGCCAAGGTGGAGCAATATTTCCATCCTCGAGAAGCTATAACAAGGCATCTAAACACCCAGGTCAGGTGGTATTAGAGACCTAGTGGAGAGTTAGGACTCCATTGGAAATAAGACTCCCCAACCCAGTGTCAGTGGAGAACACGCAATGAGTCAGAATTCATACCCCCACCCAACAATAATGAGGGAACTCGCCCCTTGGGAGTCAATGGGAGCTGAATGAGGAACCTCAACTTTTCTCTCCACCTGGCAGTAATGAGGCAGCAGCCCCCTTCCCCTGCTACAACAGTATCACACATTAAAAAAAAAAAAAAAAAAAGCCAGTTAAAATATAAGATTTAAATAAGATCCAGAGTCTCATAACATAATATGGAAAAAGTCCAGGTTTCAATGGAAAATCACTTGACATACTAAGAAGCCAGGGAGATCTCAAACTGAATGAAAAATGACAATCAATAGATGCCAACACCAAGATGACAGAGATGTTAGAACTGGCTGGCAAAGTATTCCAAACAGCCATGAAATAAATGCCTCAGAAAGCAGTTACAAACATGCCTGACACAAACGAAAATACAGAAAACCTCAGAAAACAGTCTCAGCAAAATAGAAAATAAAAATAAAGAGCCACATGGAAATATCAGAACTGAAAAAACATAAAAACCAAGTAAAAAGCTCAATGGATGGGCTGAATAGAAGAATGGAATGGATGAAAGAAAAAAATCGATGAACTGGAAAATAGAACCATAGAAATTATCCAATTTTAACAACAAAGAAAAAATAGGATAAAAATATGGACAGAGCTTAAGGACTGTAACAAAAGATCTTACATTTGGTTAACTGGAGTAGTAGGAGAGGAGGAAAGGACATGGCTGCAAAAGCACTCAAAGAAATAATGAATGAAAACTTCCCAAATTAGGCTGGACATAAATCTACAGATTCAAGAAGCTGAGAAAACCTCAAGGGGGATCAACCCAAAGAAACTCAAGTTAAGACATATCACATTCAGGGAAACGGACTTGGCCCAGTGGTTAGGGCATCCATCTACCACATGGGAGGTCCGCGGTTCAAACCCCGGGCCTCCTTGACCGGTGTGAAACTGACCCATGCGCAGTGGTGATGCATGCAAGGAGTGCCACGCCACGCAGGGGTGTCCCCTGCATAGGGGAGCCCCACGCGCAAGGAGTGCACCCTGTAAGGAGAGCCGCCCAGTGCAAAAGAAAGTGCAGCCTGCCTAAAAATGGCAACACCCACCCGGAGAGCTGACACAAGATGACACAACAAAAAAGAGATACAGATTCCCGTGCTGCTGACAATAGAAGTGGACAAAGAAACAAGACGCAGCAAATAGACACAGAGAACAGACAACCAGGGTGGGGGGAAGGGGAGATAAAGAAATAAATAAATCTTTAAAAAAAAAAAAAGACACATCACATTCAAACTTCTAAAAATTAAAGGAAAAGAAAAAACCTTGAAAGCATTCAGAGAAAAATGACATCTTACTTACTGGGGGAAAACAATTCAAATGACAGTGAATTATTCTTCAGAAATCACAGAGGCCAAAAGAAAATGGTACAATATTTTTCAAATGCTGAAAGAAAAGGACTGCTAACTCATAATTCTCTACCCAATGAAAATGTCCTTCAGGAATGAAGGAGAAATCAAGAAATTCAAAGAAGAAAGAATAAGAGAATTTACTGCAAGGAGGCATACTCTAAAAGAATGGTTAAAGAAAGTCCTGTAAACAAAAAGAAATCTTGGAAAATAGGGATAAAAGAAAGAAAACAACAGGCAAAATATGGAGAAACATAATAGCCTTTCCATCTCCTCCTGAGTTTTCTAAGATATTGATAGTTAAAGCAAAAATTATAACACTGTTGATATAGTTCTAAATGTATGTAGAGGAAATACATAAGACACATATTATAAAAGGGAAGGGTAAAGGGACATATACTTTGCTAAATCTGTTCAAAAGGTACCAGTAGATTGTGATTAGCTATATCTATTACATACCTAGAGCAACCACTAAAAAACTATACAAGGAGATACAGTCAAAACATTATGGATAAATCAAAATGGAATTCTATGTATTCAAACAAGTTGCAGGAAAGCAAGAAGAAGAAAAAGAAACAAATACAGAGAACAAACAGAAAGAAAAAAATTAAATGTCAAACTTAATTCCTGACACATCAATAGTTAAACTGAATGCAGATAGTGTAAATACATTAATTAAAAGACAAAAGTTGTCAGAATGGATTAAAAAACATGACCCAACTATACCTTGTGCACAAGAAACTCAATTCAAATATAATGATATAGGCAAGTAGAAATAAAAAGAATGGGGAAAAAATGCCATGCAAACATTACTCAAAAGAATGAAGGACTGGCTATGTTAATATCAGATAAAGTAGATATCAGAACAAAGAAAATTACCAGAGACAGGGAGGGACATTAGTTAACGATAAAAGGGCCAACCCACCAGGAAAACATAGCAATCTTAAAAACATATGCACCAATCAACAGAGGGGCAAAATATGTGAGGCAAAAAATAGGTAAGACTTAAAAGAAGAAATAGACAAATTGACAATTATAGTTGGAGTTTCAACACTCCTCTTTCAGCAACTGTTAGGAACAAAAAGACAGAAAATGAGTAAGGATATAGAAGAATATAACCAATCAATAGGATCTAATCAACATTTATAAAATACTTCACCCAACAAGAGCAATAGCATGGAAAATAGTCCATGGCACTTGAGGCATATTCTGAGCAATAAAACAAACCTCAACAAATGTAAAAGAATTGAAATCATACAGAATGTGTTCTATGACTATAAGAGAGTCAAATTAGAAATCAATAATAGAAAGATAACAGGAAAATCTCCAAAACTTGGAAACCAAGTCATACTTGTAAATAATACGTTGGTCAGGAAGAAAGTCTCAAGGGTAATTTTTTAAAAAAATATTCAACTTAATGAAAATTGAAATACAACACATCAATGTTTGGGAAATACAGCTAAAGCTATGCTGGGAATAAAATTTATTAGCACTAAAATGCATATATTAGAAAAGAGGAAAACACTAAAATCAACATTCTAAGTTCCCACTTCAAGAAACTAGAAAAACAAAAACAAAATAAGCCCAAAGCAAGTAGAAAGAAGGACACAATAAAAACAAGAGCATAAATCAATGAAATTGAAAACTGAAAAACAAGAGATAAATATCAGTGAAAGAGAGAGCTGGTTTCCCAAAAAGGTGAACAAAATTGACAAACCTCTAGCAAGACTAACAAAAAATAAAGAAAACATAAATTGCCAATACCTGGAATGAAACACGGGATATCACAACAGACCCTGCAAACATCATGGACCAATGTCTTAAAAAATACGAATTACCACAACTCTTCTAATAGGATATAATTTGAACATCCCTGTAACTATTAAGGAAATTGAAGTCATAATTTAAAAACTCCCAAAAAAAGGAACTGTCAGGCTCAGATTGTTTCACTAGAGAATTCTACCAAATGTTTAAACAAGAATTAATAAACAATCTTCCAGAAAACAGTGAAGAAAAAAATCTTAATTCATTTTATAAAGCTACTGTTACCCTGGTACCAAAACCAGACAATGACAATACAAAAAGAAAACCTGAGACCAATACCCCTCATGAAAAGCAGCATAAAAATCCTTAATAAAGTATTAGCTAAAAGAATTCAGCACTATATAAGAAGAATTATATACCATGACAAGTGAGGTTTATTCCAGGGATACAAGGTTGATTAAATATTTTTATACTGATCAATCTAATCTGACATATTAATACTATACTGAAGTCACATGATCACATCAATCAGAGAAATAGCATTTGGAAAAATTAATCACCCATTCATGAAAAAAATTCTCAGCTTGATAAAGAGTATCTATAAAAAAAACCCTGCTAACATACTTAATGGTGAAAGACTTAGTACTTTTCCTTCAAAGAGAGGGAACAAGGATATGTGCTGTCATCACTCTTATTCAACATAGTGCTAGAAGTTCTAGCCAGGGTAATAAGACAAGAAAAGGAAATAAAAGGCATTTGGACAGAAAAGGAATAAATATATCTGTTTCCATTTGTAGATGGCACAATCATCCATGTAGAAATCCTAAGGAATATATATTTTTAAACTCCTAGAACTAATAAATAAGTCCAGCAAAGTCACAGGATATAAATTAAGCATGTAAAAATCAATTTTATTTTTATATATTAGCAATAAACACAGGGACACTGAAATAAAAACTAAATCATTTATAATCACCCCAAAAATGAAATACTTAGGTATGATTCTAAAAAATATATGTATAGGACTTTTGTGCTAAAAACTAAGCCACACTAATGAAAGAGATCAAAGATCAAATAAATGGAGAGACATACCAGCTTCATGGATTGAAAGACCTAACAAAGATATCAATTCTCCTAAAATTGATACATACAGTTACTACAATTCCTATTAAGATCCCAGCAAGAGCTTTATAGATATAGACAAAATTAATCTATGACTCATTTGGAAAGGCAAAGGAACTAGAATAGCTAAAACATTTTTTTTTTAAGTGGGAAGAATCAGTCTACCCTCTTTAAAGACATATTATAAAGATACAGTAATCAAAACCAGAGGTACTGGCAGAGAGATAGACACATATATCAGTGGAACAGAATAGAGATCCCAGAAAGATCACACAATATGCCCAACTGATTTCTTTTTAATGTAAAAGCAATTAAATGGAAGAAAGAAATTTTTTAACAAATGGTGCTGGAATAATTAGACATCCATATATTTTTAAAATGAACTAACTGTCAAATTCTCACAGCTTATGCAAAAATTAACAGAAATTGGATCATGAACTTAAATGTGAAATGTAAAACCATAAAACTTTTAGAAGAAAACATAGGCCAAAATCTCTGATATTGAGTACTAGGTAAAATTTTTAAGATTTCACACCAAAATCATGCTCCAGGAAGACGGATGAGCCATTCTCCTGATAGTCTGCAACAGTGCCCAGAAAGAAACAAGCCCTATGCCAGTCTGCAGCTGAGGGAGAGGAAGGCTGAACCCTTGCAGAGATCACCTGCTATCTTGCTTCAACATTTGGCAACTGACTTGGCTAAGAAAGTACCTCTTATGGACTCTTTAGGGCCTTGTAACTGTAAGATTTTACCCAAAATAAATACTCTTTATAAAAGCCAACAGATTTCTGGTACTTTGTATCAGCACCCTTTGGCTGACCAATACAAAACCCAAAGGCTATGGAGGATGAGATGAAAAAAACTGGATTACTCAACACTGCTGATGGGAATATAAAATGGTACAGTCCCTCTGGAAAACAGTTTGGCAGTTTCTTACAAAACTAAACATGCAAATACCACAAGACCCAGCAATTACATTCCTGAGATTTATCCCAGAAAAATGAAGATTATGCTTACATATACACAAATGTTTACAGCAGCTTTATTTGTAATTGCTATTAATAAAAGCTAGAAATATACCAGATATTCTTCAATAAGTGAATAGTTAAGTGCACTGTGATACATTTACATCATATGTTGACAGTTTAATGCTGGATGGACCCCAGAAAATCATGTTCTTAATCCATTTCTGTGGGTAAACCTATTGTAAGTAGGATCTTTTGATTAGGATACTTCAATAAGGTGTGACCCACTGTGGGTCTTAATCCTCTTCCTGGAGTCCTTTATAAGAGAATCAAATTCAGATGACGCTAGAACCATGGAAGCAGGAATCTGAAGGCAAGGGAGCCCAGAGGAGGAGGAAGAGCCCAGCAGAAGCAGTATATGCCTTGCCATGTGACTGGAGTCCAGGATCACCAGCAGGTGATCTTCAGGGAGTAAGCATTGTCTGATGACACCCTGACTGGGACATTCTCACAGTCTCAGAACTGTAAACTTGCAAGCAAATAAATCCTCATTATAAAATCCAACCCATTTGTGGTATATTACATTTCAGCAGCCTAGCCAACTAAAACTACATGGAATACTACTCAAAAATAAGAATGAACAAATTATTGATATACCAACCACCTGGATGCATTTCAAGAAAACTATGCTGGCTGAAAAAAAAAAATCATAAAAGGGTGCATACTGTATGATTTCATTATATAACATTCTCAAAGTGACAAAATTATAGAAAAGGATTAGTAGTTGTCAAGGATTAAGGAGGGATGGGGGCAGAACAGAAAAGCATGTGAGTATAAAAGGGCAACACCAGGGCTCCTGGTGGTGATGGAAATTATCTTTATCTTGACTATATTAATGTCAATTTTATAGTCAGCCAAAGGGACACCGATGCAAAGTACCAGAAATCTGTTGGCTTTTATGAAGGGGATTTATTTGGGGGTAAAGCTTACAGTTTCAAGGCCATGAGATGTCCAAATCAAGGCATAAGCAGTGATGCTTTCACACCAAAGTAAGTTATTGTTGATGCTAATGTGTTGCCACGGGGTAAAGCAAGATAACCAATATCTGCAAGGTTTCAGCCTTCCCTTCTGGGCTTACCAACTCTTCCTTAGCTGCTTTATGGGCCCAGCCTCTTGGGGCTTCATGCTTAAGTGATCCTGTCTCTCCAGGCATAGGTCTTGTTCCTTAAGGCATCTGTCCTTGCAGCTCAGCTGTGGGCAAAACTGGAGTCTTTTCTCTCACGTGGCAGTAAGGCAGTTCCCTTTTTTTTCCCTGCGTCTGTGAGTCTTTCTGTATGTTTCCATTTATATGAGACCCAGCCAAGGCGCACAGACTCAACTTGAGTCACACCTCACTGACAGAGCCCAATCAAAAGCCCTTAAATGATTTTATCAAGTAATCTAATCCAAAGCCCTTAGCTCCATTTAATGCAATCAAAGGCTATCACACTCAGAGGAATAGATTAGTTTAGAAATATAATCTTTCTCTTTTTGGTATTCATAAAATAATTTCAAACTGCCACACTCCACCCTCTGAATCCCCAGAAGACAATATAATATTCCAAAAAATCTTAAATCATTCCAATAGCAATGCTAAGTACAAAATCACATCAAAATCAGTTATAGGAATACAGTTTGTCTTGGGGCAAATTTCCCCTCTGTGTGTAGACTTGTGAAACTTAGAAAACATGTTATCTGCTTCTAATGCAAAAAGGAGGAATACACATAGGATAAACATTTGCATTATCATCCAGAGAATGCAGGAGGGAAACATGTGCCACAGATCCCTGACAGTTCTGAAGACCTGAAAGGCATACTCTATTAAAATTCAAAGTCTGAGAGTCATCCTTAAAACAGTGGTTTCTTTTTCTCCTCAGGGCCTCATGGAAGTCTGCCCTTTCCTATAGCCTGCCCAAAAGTCAGACTTTCGGTTCCACTTTCTTCAAGCATCTGGGAGGCCAAACTCTCCCTGAACGATAGGCTGGAACAGCCATCCTTCAAACGCCAGGACAAACTCACCTTCTCTGCAGACATGGGTAGGGTCCCTCTCTAGGCCCAAGGAGATGCCTTAATTCCAGGCCCCAGCTTTCATGGTTTTCTTCTTAAGCCGTTTGTCCTTCAATCTCTCTCCTCTCTGTCCCTTTTAGTCCAGGCTGACAGTGGTTTCATTTATATAGAGCTCGCAAAAAGCTTGTTGGTTTAGCATGCAAGAAACAGAGGTCTGAGCCATCAGACAGAAAGACTTTCCACAAGGCCTTCCTGGATAACTGTATTTTCAATCCTGACTTACAAGTTCCAAATTTACTTAATTATTCATGGTCCAAGCCATCAGACAGAAAGCTTTCCACAAGTGCTTCCTGGATAACTGTATTTTCAATCCTCACAAGTTCCAAATTTAGTTTTTTTTTTTTTCATATGGGCCACTATCTTCTGGGGGCTTGTTTTCTGGAAGCTTGGAATTTCCAAAATCAATCTCTGGTTTCTTTGTGCCCAACATTTCAGTTCTCAGCTTATCTCTTTCCTCTTGCATTTTGCTCTAAGCTGAAAGGAGAAGCCAGACTACATTTTCCACATTTACTTTGGAAATCTCCTCAGCTAAATGTCCAAGCTCATCATTTTCCAATTCTGCCTTCTCTCAAACATCAGGAATCAATCTTGCCAAGTTCTGTACAACATCAAACAAGGATCTTTTCTCCAGTTTCCAATAATTCTTTCATCATTTCCTTCTAAGGCCTCACTGGAAATAACTTTAGGATCCATATTCCCACCAACAGTCTCTTTAAAGTCATCTAGGCCCTTTTGCATCAAGCATCTCACAATTCCTCCAGAAAATATCCCTTACCCATTTATAAAACCATCCCAGCATTTTTGGTAATTGCAGCAGCACAACCCCACTCTCCTGGTACCAATTTCTGTCTTGGTTTGTCAAAGGGTTGCCAATGCACAGTGCCAGAAAATGTGTTAGCTTTTATAAAGGGGAGGTATTTGGGGTGAAAAGTCTAAACTGAGGCACCATAAAAGGTGCTTCCTCACCAAGGTCAGCTGCCACATCTTGAAGCAAAATGGCAGGTGATTCCTGCCTGGTCTTTCCTTCACCTCTGGCCTTTCTCAGTCTCAGTTGCTCCATTTCTTCCAGATTTTAGCTGCAAGCTAGCATAGGGTTTGTCTCTTAGGGCTTCCTGTATCAGTCTTGGCTGTTCCACTTTCTTCCCAATTTCAGCTGTAAGCTATCAAGCAAATGGCTCATCTCTCCCTGAAGCATCAGCTGTTTGAGCCTTCTCCTTTCTGTCACACAGCAGGATAAAAAATGATACAGTTCTCTCTTCCTGTGCCTGTCATTCCATGTGAGTCCATTTATATAAGACCTAGCCAGGGGGCAGAGACTCAGCTTGAGCCATGCTCCACTGATGTAGCCCAATCAAAAGCCATAAAGTGATTTTTATCTAGTAATCTAATCAAAGGCCCCTCCACTGAGTTTAATACAATCAAAGGATATCACATCCAGAGGAACAGATTAGTTTATAAACATAATCTTTCTCTTTTGGAGAGTCCTAAAATAATCTCAGACTGCCACAGTCAAATCCTGGTTGTGATATTTTCTATAGTTTTATAGGCTATTACCACTGGGGAACTGAGTAAAGGGCACATAGGATCTTTCTGTATTATTTCTTGTAACTGCATGTGATTCTACAATTATCTCGAAATAAAAATTTTAATTAAAAAAGATGGTAAAAGTAAACCTGATAAAATGAAAAAAACAAAACAAAAATGAATAAACCCAAAAATGGATTTGATACAGAGGTAAACAAACCTAACTGAATTATCAATATTTATAAAATAACCACACACAGAAAATTAATTCAAGAAGCTTTCGAACACAGTCTCTGACACTTCATTCATCTCTTTGTTGCTGGTAGTAGAACTGATGTTATAATTCCTAAACTATCTTGGACATTGCAAAAAGAGAAAATAAGTAAATATTCTGAAGTTATTAGGAAGCAGGGTTTTTACTAACAGAGAAAATAGAGGTGCAACTACAGAATGTGGTAAGATGAAGAAGATTCTTTGTTACTGTATTAGTCAGCCAAAGGGGTGCTGATGCAAAATACCAGAAATTGGTTGTTTTTTGAAGAGGGTATTTATTTCAGTAGGAGCTTACAGATACCAGGCCATAAGGCATAAGTTACTTCCCTCACCAAAGTCTACTTTCACATGTTAAAGCAAGATGGCTGTGAGGGTTCACACTTCCTGGATTCCTCTGGGCTCAACTCCTCTGTTTCCTCCACAAGGTCAGCTGTAGACTATGAGGCTCTCTAGGCTTTGCCTCTCCACAAGCTGTAGACTATCAGGTAAATGGCTCAATCTATATCCCTGGGGTTTCTGCCTTGTCTAAGGAGCCATCTCTATTCCTCTGCGTTCTTCTCCTCGTTCAGGTTCTCTCCTCCCGGGGCTTGCTTCTCTTTTCTCTGCATACTGACTTCTGGGGCTCCAGCTTAAGACTCCAGCATCAAAACTCCAACATGAGAAACCCTCAACTCTGTCCTTTGCCATGCCTTTTATCTATGAGTCCTCACCCACCAAGGGGCGGGGACTCAATGCCCTAATGACATGGCCCAATCAAAACCATAATCATAACTCAGTCATGCCCAGGTACAGACCAGATTACAAACATAATCCAATATCTATTTTTGGAATTTATAACCATATCAAACTGCTACAGTTACTATATATAAATTGGAAGTATTTGTATGAAGTTTATTATTTTATGGTAATGCCTATATTTGCATGCATCTATTTCCTAGATCTGTCTACTGAAAGGGCATAAATCCAATAACATCCCAGTGTAAATAAGCATACCTAAAGCCCAGATAATGATTTCTATACCATTTCTCACAGAAAGGAACGTGGGCTACTTAGAAGAATAGCTGATTTCTGGTCCGGGGCAGAGAAATTACGAGGTAAGTCTGGAACATCCTGTTGTACACGAAAGCAGGGAAATACTCAAAAAATGATAGGGTTATGTCAAAAGGACACAGGAACCAGCTTGAAGGGGCTGGCATGGCAAGCTGACACAACATGATGCAACAAGAGACACAAGAAGAAAAACATGATGATAAGAGACACAACAAAGCAGGGAGTGGAGTTGGCTCAAGCAATTAGGTGCCTCCCTCCCACACCAGAGGTCCCAGGTTTGGCTCCCAGTGCCTCCTAAAGAAACAAGAAAGACAAACAGATACAGCAAGTGCAAAACATCAAGGGGGTGGTGAGAAATAAATAAGTCTTTTTTTTTTAATGAGATACAGAGGAAAAATATGTCTATATTACACCAAAACATCCCATCTTAAATCAACATATAAACACTAGGGAGATTAAAGAATTTGTTCTGAATAGACTGTTTTTGGGGCATTGTGCAGACACAGCTGGAGGGGTATATTCCATGTTGTTGGCACGCTACATTTTTGACATTATCCTTAGAGACTACTGTCAACATCAGAAAATTCAAGAACAGACCAACAATAAGAACAAGAGCAAAACAAACTGAAATGCTGTGAGTTAGAATAAAGTAACTTGCAAAGATTACAATTAAGTCACTTTGTCCAGCATTCTGTCAACCAGGTCTCCTCCATTAACTGGTACTTTTGCCATTTGTCTGTGCAAAATCTCTATTCCAAGTGATGATCAAGATAAACCACTGGATCCTGACATAACTTCTAAATCATCAGGGTAAAGTATGTTCAGCTTAACTTTAACATAGCCTAAGTTTTGTAATATTCTAATGCTTTGAAATTTGGTAACCCATGTTCCACATATACAACAGTTCTCTATTAATCAGCATATCTGATTAACCAGAACTATCCACTACTTCATTGATGGCAAACAGGCTGCAGTAAAAGAGTGATGATGGAGCACAAAGGAAGATTTCATGGTAAAGACAATTATCACATAGCAACTATTACAAAATAGAACTTTCAAAGCTGAAGGCAATAAAAAACTAAATTTCTTCTTCAAAATGTATAATTTAATTATCTTTGTTGTTTTCCTTATTATGTTCCAAACGCAGTTTTATAGATCACAACCACTCTGAAAACATTCATATTGCATATAATTTTCCTTCTAAAATCAGAAACCATTCTAATTTTACTTAATTTCTGCTTGCTAAAAAAAAAGAATTTTAAAATGGCTAAATCATCCTCACTTATACCTTGAACAGAACCAAGAAACCTACAGACCTGGTTGCCACCTGGTTTGTAAGATTCTGATGGACATAAACCATATGCAATCAGAACTATTAAGTGTGACCTTCCACAAGTTTCCTAATTTAAAAAAGGAAAATAATAACAGTGCCTATCTCACAAGGTAATCATAAGATTTAAAATTTGCAAAAACAGTAGACCTGTGCCTGCACATAAGCATTACATGTATTGTTGTTGTTGAAGTTGATATGTGTGCCCACGGTTAAAGCACCAGTTAGATGGAAAGAAGCTTATCACTGTTCTTTACCTTTGGAAAAGCTTTGAGGCAACCCACTCAGAACGTGATCTCACACTTGTCCTCCTAACATCTGTATCCTCTTCCTTTAACCACCAGACATGGTTAGGACTCTCATTCTTAGAAAAAAAGATTCAATTGAGTTTTCCATCCAATCCAACTAACACTATTTTTTTATTATTAGTTTTCACTGTCAAACTTATCGAATAAATTTTCTGTGACTACTGTCACTGATATGATTAAAATAGCCCTTAGGAAAACCAGCTGGCATTACCCTGAGGAAGTTAGAACTTGATTTTGTGGCTTTCTCTAGATTTATATTGAAGCACAGAAAGAAAAAAACAAATAGAGTAAAACAAAAACCTCAGTGTTAATTTACTAACTAATCTTGAGACATGTATTTGCCCTCAAGTCCTGATTTCTCTCCCTAGAGGAAATTTATAAATAGGAGCCAAATTATAGCCAAATATTTGCTGGGATAGTCTAGCCATAGAGATTAGATACTCAAGCCTCGAGGCAGCATACCACCTTCTCTGAACAGTCCTGAAAAAACACTTCCAAATTCTACCTCTCCAACTCCCACTTTTCTATTATTTCCAAGCTGTCCATCCATTTTCTGCTGTGACAGGCTTTCTTTAGATATGCTAATATCATCTATTAGACTACATCAAGTCCCACTCTTCCTGCTTTCAACCTGAAAGAGAAAGCCATCTTTTAAGATGTCTTCTGCAGAAAACTGAGCTCATTTATTATGTGATTTTATTAAGCCAATTCTGACTTCTGCCGGTGGCACCTACATTATACCATGTACATTCACACACCCCCACCCCCCACCCCCCCTCACCTTCTAATCACTTTCTCTTCCTTAACCCTTAACTCATATTTCATTTCCCACCACATTCAGTGACTTCCTTACAGTTGTTATTCTTCTGGATGATCACTATTGCAAATGATCCAATTTGCCACCCATTTCTTAAAAACTTTCCCCAAAAAATGGATTTAATGGAACTGAGCTCTGTTGGTTTTTTTTTTAAGATTTATTTTTTAATTTATTTCTCTCCCGTCCCCCCTCCCCCCCCCCGCCCCGCCCCACATTGTCTGTTCTCTGTGTCTATTTGCTGCGTCGTCTTCTTTGTCCGCTTCTGTTGTTGTCAGCAGCACGGGAATCTGTGTTTCTTTTCGTTGCGTCATCTTGATGTGTCAGCTCTCTGTGTGCGCAGCACCATTCTTGGGCAGACTGCACTTTCTTTCGCGCTGGGCAGCTCTCCTTATGGGGCGCACTCCTTGTGCATGGGGCTCCCCTATGAAGGGGACACCTCTGCGTGGCAGGGCACTCCTTGCACACATCAGCACTGCGCATGGGCCAGCTCCACACGGGTCAAGGAGGCCCAGGGTTTGAACCACGGACCTCCCATGTGGTAGACAAACGCCCTAACCACTGGGCCAAGTCCGCCGCCTGTAGGTTTTGCGCCTTACTTTTAAATCGCTCTATAGTAAGTACCTATAGTGGTTAAAGGCCCAGGTCCTGGAATCAGAAAGACCTGGATTCAAACCCTTGCTCTACTCCTCACTAACTGTTTGTCCATGAGTAAATTACTTAATTTCTCTAAAACTTTCCCCATCTGAAAAACGGACATGATGGCATAATTGTCTATTAAATACTTGGCATAATAAGCTTACACTGGCACAAAATAGTCACTCAATAAATATTACTTCATCTCTTTGTCCCAAGGCTCAGCTCTGGGGCTTTGCTCTTCTCTGTCTATATTCACTACCTTGAATAATTCACTTTGGCCAATATTACAATAATTTTATTTCCAAAGTTACTGTTGCAGGACAAACCTTTTACCTTCTTCTTCAGTAATGAAGAAAATTACTATTTATATATTTTACCAATATCTAAGAATTAATTACCTGCTGAAAACCTGTTTCATCTTCTTATTCTATCTGTGAAATACTCATTTCCCTTGGCTTCTGTAATATCATTCTTTCCACATTTTTCTCCTCTGGGCATCTCTTCTAATACCCCTCTGCCAGCTTATTCTCCTGTGCCCAGATTCTAAATGTTGGTGTTCTAAAGAAAAGCCTAAGGGTTTTCTCCTGTTCTCTTACGATAGTCCCTCTCTTGGCCGTCTCACCCTTCACATGGCTACAACAGCAATCTATAAAAAAGTCAACGACTTCCATATTACCTCTAACCCAGACCTTGCCTCCATTACAACCTATGTGATGACAAAAGTAGCTTACACTCAACAGATCCAAAAATGAATTCACGACCTTCCTCCAAAGCTACCCTATCCTAGCAGTTTGTTGACGCTGTTAGTGGCTAGCACCACCATCCATCCAAGTTGCATTAGCAGAATTCTAGAAGACTAGAAAGTATATGTGAAAACATTCCTCTTCCTCGCTCTCCAAGTATAATCAATCCTAAAGATTTCATCTCCAAGTATCTCTCAAATCCATCCACCTGTAACAGCCTGGTCCGCACTGCCAACATCTCTCTCCCAGACCACAGCGATAGCTTCTAACTCGGCTCCCCAAATCCATTCTTTCCCAACTACAACTGGACCATTTAACTGTCTGACTTTACACCTTTCCGAGGGCTTCAAATGGCTCTGGCCCCCTGCCTGCCTTAAGCACTGTCATACAGCCCCTCACTCTCTCCACTCAAGCCATGTCACTCATCTTGCATTCCTCAGTTTATCCCACTCCCAACTGTCTCAGGTACTCTTTCCATTGCCTTCCTTCTGCCAAGAATGTTCTTCCCTCCTTACTATCCTTTTCCGTCCTTTGCCTACTTAATCCATCTGCATCTCTAGGATCAAACATCATTTCCTTGGGGAAGCCTGACTGGATCATATCCCCCTGTGATATACTTCTATAGCAAACACCCTGAGCTTTTCTTTCATAGCATTTATCACAGTTTATAACTATATGCTGGCATGCTTAGACTGTGTGACCCCCTTCTAGACTGTCAATTCCATGACAACAAAGCCTGTCCCTGTTTTGCTCACCATTGTATTCCCAGTGCCTATATGGGGGACTGCCACTTATTTGGCACTTAATATGTGTCTAATGAACAAATCACCTTTTTTTGGCCTTCCCTCTCAATTGCTCCTTAATACGTTTTAGATACACATACTATCTTCCAATGTGGTGAACACTGCCTTAGGCTCAGCCCTCCTCAACACATGCCTGGACTACAGTATTAGCCCGATAATTGTTCTCCTACCCTGCTCTATTCCATTTCCATTAAATGGACCTTGCTGTATGAATTTCAATCTTTTTTTACACTAATATCAAAATAATCACCCTTGCTGATTTCACTTCCCAATTGCCCATCTTTTCAATATAATGCTAATGGCTCTATCAACTGAAACTCGAGACTTCACCTTTCCTGTTCATCCCTCCCTGCTATCTCAACAATCTATTTTATTATTCCTTCTACATAGTCTATCTACACCACTCATAAAAATCTACTTTACAATATCTGCATGATTTATTTTTTCCTAACCCACTTCCCTTCCCAAGTTATGTTTTTTTCCTTTCTTTCTCAAAATTCCTCTTTTAAACCTTCACTAATTAATCTAAGCCAATGTTATTATTGCTGCTTACTGGGGAAAAAAACGTACAGATTCCAGGGCTTAGTTTATTTAGCCAATAATCTTTTGACAGTGACATCAGAACACATTACAGTTTCCCTGACAGTCCTAAAAAATCTGCCATTATGCAAATATAATAATTTCCTTTAATAACTCATCAAGTTTTACATCTATGAAATGTACATGCTTTATTTGTCTTTTATATACTTTTCAGGTTTTTATATTTCATAAGGTCATGAATTCCATAAGCTTACCATCAACCATTTAAAGCTGAACTTCCTTAATTTGTTCTGAATTTACCTCTTTCAAGCATCAAGGTAGTCCTTCTATTTTAGCATTTTCAGATTTGGTGAACAAAATTGATAGTTTCCTCATCCATATCACTTACAATTTTAAAGGAATACAATATGGCATGGGCCATGCCCTTAGAAATTGCTTAAAGGGCAAGGTCCAGCTGCATTCAGATTTGTATTCCTAGTTTCCATAACTAGTTTCCATAATATCTCATGGAGAGAAAGTGCTCAACACGCACTCAACAGAAGTGAAGGGTTGCTCCTTAGTTCTGATATTGTAATCTTCATGAACACCAAAAGAAAGCAGAACTTCTCGAATATGTTAAGTCTGCTTTTTTCCACGAAAAATGGTTTCTGGCCTGAAAATGATAGAAAGAACTGATCTCCAATGTAGGTGCAGAGTATCTTGCTGCTATATATGAATTCAAGTTCCTCATGAATGAGATCGCTAAATTGCTGCCAGTGGAGGAAGGAAGACCCAGAGGATTGCCAAAGACTGGAAAAGAGCAAATAAATGTAGGTCTGATTCTTAAAAGACAGAAAGAACTGCCAACAACAGCACACTATATTTGACATCAATCTTTTCTAAATTCAAATTATTTTTAAATATAGCTTCTAATCACTTAGAAAATGGTAAGCCTTTGTGGAAGCTACCTGATTTTACTAAAAGTCAGTTATGCAAAACTAATCTAATTTTTTTTCTTTTTAAAAGAAAAAGTGTGTTTAGATCATAGAAGAAGCAGCAATAGAAAGAATGTGTCAAGGAGATTTCAAGAAGGTATTTGACCAGGTTCTCATTATACCCATATTGACAAGATAACTGTAAGATGGATAACAGCACACTTAGGCAACTAGATAATTGTTTGAACAACCATAACTAACAAGTGCTAATTAATAAATTGTTGTCAACCTGAAGGGCAGTTCTACTGGCAAGCTTCAGGGCTCAATCTATGGCTTTCTCCTGTTCAACAATCTTTTCAATAACTTGAATGAAGATGTGGATGGTAACTGTACAACTGTTGGCATCCAATATATGGGTGACATCAACATGGGGGGAATAGCTAATATATATTTTAAAAGAGTCAAGATACAAAAAGAGGGAAACGGACTTGGCCCAGTGGTTAGGGCGTCCGTCTACCACATGGGAGGTCCGCGGCTCAAACCTTGGGCCTCCTTGACCCGTGTGGAGCTGGCCATGCGCAGTGCTGATGCGCGCAAGGAGTGCCCTGCCACGCAGGGGTGTCCCCCGCGTAGGGGAGCCCCACGCGCAAGGAGTGCACCCATAAGGAGAGCCGCCCAGCGTGAAAGAAAGTGCAGCCTGCCCAGGAATTGCGCCACCCACGCTTCCCGTGCAGCTAATGACAACAGAAGCGGACAAGGGAAACGGACTTTGGCCCAGTGGTTAGGGCGTCCGTCTACCACATGGGAGGCCCGCAGTTCAAGCCCCGGGCCTCCTTGACCCGTGTGGAGCAGTGCTGATGCGCGCAAGGAGTGCCGTGCCACACAGGGGTGTCCCCCGCGTAGGGGAGCCCCACGCGCAAGGAGTGCACCCATAAGGAGAGCCGCCCAGCGCGAAGGAGGGAGCAGCCTGCCGAGGAATGGCGCCACCCACACCTCCCTGGCGCCACCCACACCTCCCGTGCTGCTGACAACAGAAAGCGGACAAAGAAACAAGACGCAGCAAATAGACACAGAGAACGGACAACCGGGGGAGGGGGGGGAATTGAATAAATAAATAAATCTTAAAAAAAAAAAAAAAAAGATACAAAAAGACAAAGTTAAGCCAGAAAAAATGCTAATGAAATTAAATTTAATAGGGAAAATAACTAAGAGTTCAGTAACCTGTACCCAAAAAGATAGGCAAGCTGTGGCTTAGCTGCCACATGTGTAAAAAAAAAAAAAAAAAAAACTTAATGATTTTAGTTGACAGCACACTAATCTGACAAGAAGTTCAGTATAATGATATGTGGATATCAGAAAAGCCAATGTGATGCCAGCTGCAACAGCAGTAGTATCTCAACCATGGGAAGTAGCAGTCCTGCTTAACTTTATACTGATCAAACACAACCAGGGTATTGTGTACCTCCTAGGGGTCACAGTCTTCAAAGGATTATAACCAAATTGGCACATGTTCACAACAGAACTACCAGGCTCCTTAGGAGCCTTGATAGTATTCCATAAAAGGAAAGGTAGAAGAGAACAGAGATATTTAAAGGGAACAAAATGATGCCTTGGGAGGAACATGATGGCTATCTTCAGTCAGCCATTTAACAAACACGAATTTCAAACCTATGGTGGACCAGACATTCCGAAAGTGACTGGCTGGGAATACAGAGAGAACAGTCCATGTCCACAAGAAATGTATATCTGAAGAGTTGAAACAGCCATGGTCTAAGAAGGAATTAGATCATCCTATGTAATGCCATAAGGGAGAAAGAGGACCGGTGTAAAAAAGTTAGAAGTAATTGATTTCAGCTTCCATATAAAGAAGATTATTTTAAAAGTCAAACCTGTCTCATAGTGGAAAAACCTACCAGAGAAGAGTGCAAGGTTCCCATCTGCAGTGGAATAATTAGAGAAACTGCTGAAATCAGGCAGGCACTGCCAGACCATCTTTAATGTCCTCCACATTCTATGCTCTGATTCTATTCATCCCCAGGAAATGGACTCACACCAGATACATCCTACCTATGCATGTCAGCATCTCAGACTCCCTACAACTGCTACTTTCAACTTTGTATCCTGCCCTCCACTTAAGCAATGCTTCCTAACTGGAATGGATTTGAGAGCAATAGGAAGAAACCAATCCATCAGCAGCTGGAACACAAAAACATCAATACTGTTCCATGTGCCTTGAATTTGTAAAGAAAATGTAAAAATCTCTATCATTTAATTCGTAGATTCAATTTAAAAACATTCAGTTATGTTCAATAAATATAAAAAAGGATTCTTTATGTACTGAATCTCTGGTTGGGAGCCATTTTTTTTCTAACCAACAAGGGGGAAAACCACTGGGAGAATTTGTGTCCTAAAGAAGCACTTCAAAAATCTATTATAAAACTATGTGGAAACTATGTTTAGAATATATTTATTTCTGAAAGAAATGACTCATAGGATATGACAGGCCAGATTCCACAATTTGAACTAATCAAATTGTGGAATTCGGATTAAATGGCTACTTAAGTTTAATCCATTTAAAAAACCACAGGCATGAATACATAGAAGAGACTTAGACAATTTAGTTCTGGCTTTTATAAATTGTTTGTAAGATTAAGTTTACCTTTCCTTTATTTTATTTTGTAATTTTAAAACATTCTCACATATTGGTTGTATATGCTGCAACTGGGTATTTAAGGAATTTGCCCTCCCAAACTGTTAACATTAACTTGTTGGAAGCAGCCCATCATACTTCAGCGCTTTCGCAATTTGGAGACAATTCATGGGCCACAATTTGATTTCCAAGGGTTCTTTTCTTTGAAATAGCAGCTCAGAAAGGCAAAACTGAGAAAGAAAAAGAATGTTTTAACCATCAATCCTGAAAGAAGGCTTCCCTTCCGGTTATCAACTCTGACGGCTTTCTACCATTTCTCAACACTGGCGTCTGGGATAAAAAAGAAAAGAAAAAGGAAAAAAAGGAAAAAATAGGTTCCCGTTTCCTTGGGAAGGAGATCCCCTTCTGTAGACGCGGCTAAAGCTAGGCTCCCCAAGGGATTTCATTTCGTTGCTAAGGCAGCGCTAACCCGAGTCGTGGGGCGCGGGGGCTGCTCCCGCCGGCCCCGAGCTCAGGGCCGCCCAAGCCAGCGGCAGAGCAGCCGCCGCCGAGCCCGGAGCCCCCAGCAGCGGTGTCCCAGCGGTGTCCCAGCGGCGACGCGGACCGCCCGCGGGCGAGCCCAAATTCGCGGCAGAAGGCGGGGAGACGCGGCTCTACTTACAGTGACACCATCCTAGGTGACAGCACCAGTGCAGCTTGAAGCACTTGCCATGGCTGTGCGTGGCACAGATGGACAGCCCATCGCACGGCTGGAAGTCGGGTCTGCGGGCAGCGCAACTCCGCGCCAGGGCCTGAGCCTCGTCCACTTTCTCGCTCTTCCAACCCCTCTCGGGCGCCGGAGCCGCCGCCGCACTCATTTCCTCTCCTTCCGCGCGGAGCCGAGACCAGGAGCCCGGGAGAAGCGGCGTCTGGGCAGGCAGGAAGCCGAGCCTGCTGCAGACGCGGGAGGGCGCGGCGCGGGCCGGGAGTCACGCCAGCGCGCGGCGGCTGGAGCGCGGCGGTCCCAGGCTCGCGGAGGAGCCGCCCCGGGCGCAGCGACCGGGGGCTGGGCCTGCCGCCGCCTCCCCGCGCGGCCTCCCTCCCTCCGTCGCGGCGCGCGCCGCGCCCCTCGCGCGCACACGCAGCGCGCGCCAGCCGGCCCGGACGCCGCGCGTCCCTCGGCCAACCCCGCGGCTCTGCAGACTTCCTGCCCGGGAGCGCCGTGGTCGGTGGCTCCCAGCGTCACAGCCAGCCTCTCCCAAACCCCTCACGCGATCCTCAGAGCGGAACCCGACGGAAGGCCATCACGCTCAGATACACGCCTCGGCGGCTCGGTGTTCACCCGGCACACCAGCTCGCAAGCACACTTCCCATGCACACTTCCCTCCGCGCTGGGTCGTCTGGAGAACTGAAACACGCGTCCACACTCTCCGCGGAGAGCTGTGCACGCGAGTACACGCCCACTCGAGCCTCCCCGTGGGCTGGTCCCTGCGTTTCTCTGAGCGAGGTTTCCTCTCCCAACACGCATCTCACACTTCCCTCGTACACGCATCTCACACTTCCCTCGTACACGCATCTCAGGAGTCTGGGCCCAAGACCCCTCACCCACGCGCACTCTCTCCCAGGCCTGCCTACTTCTCCCGACGCGGCCACTCGGGCCAATTTCAGCGCAAGCACTGCGGGGCGGGACACGCCTCTCCCCAAAACCCAGTCCGGCGCCTGCCTGCAACTGTCATCCCCTATTTCCAATCCCCCACCCCCCAGTATTACCTGGCCCATGAGTGGGGAGAGCAACCAAGCTGGGCTCCGGGGTGTGTGTGTGTGAGAGAGATGCACAGCACTGGTGTGTGGAGTGTGTGGGTGTATATGATTATGTGTAGTGTATGGTATGTATGCGTAGTTTGGTATATGTGAGGTGTGTATGTTAAAAATGTGTGTGTGGTGTTCTCGGTGCATGGTTGTTGAATGTGTATGTGGTGTGGGCATGTATGACTAATGTGGAGTGTGGGTAGTGTGTATGTGCGTGTAGTTGAGCATATGTAGTGTATACGCTGTTCATATGGGTATGTGTGTGTACATAGTGTGTGGCTGGGTATGATTGTTTTGTGCAGTGTGTACATAGTGTGTAGCCATGCAGTGTGTGTGACCAGTACGTGTGTGTGGTGTGTGTGGGTGTAATTGGGTGGGTGTGGGACACGAGTGGGACTCTGTGTGTGCTTTTGTGTGTTAATGCCTGCCTTGGCCAGCGGGTGTGACTGGCATGGCTGGTGGCTATGGCTCCCCCACACAGGCAGCTTGCCCTCCCTCCTGGGACAAGTTGCTTCAAATAGATTTTCCATGCCAGGCTTGCTGCTACCTACCCCAGGCTGGATTCAGTGAGGAGAAAACAAACCATTTGCTCCCAGGGAGCACAGTTGGGAATTAGTGTTTCCCTGCAACAAGGCCAGAACCCAGCCTTGAACACAGAAAAGGGGGGAACCCCCCTCTCGTTATTTGCCAAACGTTTTTTAGAATAGAGGAAAATGCCTGTAATTACCAAGGTTCAGGGAACAACAAAGCCCTCTCAGCACAAACGCTGTACAACATATTTCTCCATTACTTTATTCCTTTCCTGCTTTACCCTGACAGGAGACTCATCATGGTTTTGAAATAACCAAATTCATCTTCACTGAAAATCCTTGCTGTCGTAAACAATCTTTCATAATTTCCCCTTTTATTTAACCTTGGCTTGAGAAGAGAAATGTAATTTGCATATATCTGACTCTAGTGAAATCTTTATTTATTAAGGGTTGAGGAGAGACTCAATTTGGTGATCAAGGTTTTCAAGAAAAGCCTGAATCAGAATCACTAAATATGGTTTCCCCAAATAACCTAACATTTTACAGTGTAAACGTGAAGCATCTTCTCTTCAGCTTCAGCCCCAACACTCCCCCCCCCCAAAAAAAATCCTAAGAAAGTACATCCCTGACTCATAAAATCTATCCATCCCTGCTGTTAATTTCACACTCTGTCCTACCTCAGCATAACATGGATAAAGGGAATAGAAAACTTAATTTAAAAAATCCGTAATCCATTATTGCTGCAGTAAGCCAACCAAGAATTTTTCTAACAAAGGGGGATTCCCAACTGTCCCATTCTCTTTTTCTCCTTCTCCAACCCATAAAATCACTCTAATATTGTCCATATCATAGAAGGCCTTATAACAGAATCCTTCCTGTATTTCAGGAACTCTTTCTTGAACAGGATCCTTCTACAGGCTTTTACTCTAGATAAACCATGTTATAAGATTCTATTCTATAGGAAACATACCATCTCAGCTAGTTAAAAAAAAAAACGAGCATGAGAAATAATGCAATACAGCACCTTAGCCAGGAGGCAAGGTAAATTCCCTAAACGCACTACCTTATGTTAGCTACATGATTTGGAGCTCAGAAACCTTTACATTATCTAGAATATAAAAGTCATTCCATCCCCTTGCCCAAAAATGTTAATAACCTCTGTGGTCTGGAATGGAACAGGAGGAGATAAATGTGTGTGACCTCTCAAACATATATACACACAGCCTTCAGAATTTGTTGCCAGGATACAATTTTTAAAGTAGTTTATTATGAAAAATTTCAAACACATATAAAAATTGATTAGGGTAATGAATCCCCATATCCCCATCACCTGGTTTCAATCATCAATCCATTTAGAAAATCTTGTTTCATCTGTACCCCACCACTCCTGTTTTCCATCTCTCTCTGCCACCCCCTACCCCTACCTGGCCACTGGATTATTTTGAAGCAAATCATTTAATTTCATCCCTTAAATATCTCTAAAGGAAATGTTTTAAAAATTATAGCCCACAATACCATTATCACATAATAGGGTATAATTTGATAATAAACATGAATGTGTCCTATACCTGTTAACCACCTCTCTAAATCCCCTTTAAAAACAGCAATACCTCTGCCCTGGAACTTTGACCTTTACCCCAACCGTCTCCCATGCCACGCAAGTGCCACTTCCTCAAAGCCTTCTCTGACCAACCCAGACTATGTCATATCCTCTCTTTTATATACATTCTCCCTTTGTGTTACTTATACCAACTTTAAACAAATGATTAAAGAATTATTAAATTAATATCTTTCCCAACACGCCCATTCTTTTCCCCAAAATGCTAAGCTTCTTTAGGGAGGAACATGGTCTCTATCTTGTTCACCATCTCATTCCCAGTTCTTAGAACAGAGAATAAATATTTGCTGGGGTGAAAATTTTCCCTTTTCAGATTCCAAGAGGCTGGAAAAAGTCCATCTGTGGTCAATTGTTTGCTAATATGAATGAATAAGTCCTATAATTCCTTTTCCCATTACCACATCCTTAGATAGATGGTTCCAGCACTGACTCTGGGCTTAGCTCTACGTATTAGTTTTCTATAACTGTAACAAATTACTCCTTTACTCAGCAGCTTAAAACAAGACAGTTTGTGTGGGTCAGGAATTTGGCATGGCTTAGCTGGGTCATTTGCTTCAAGGTCTCTCACAAGTTTGCAATGTAGGTGTAGGCCAGGGCAGCAGTCTCATCTGAAAACTCAGCTGGGGAAGGATCTACTTACAAACTCATTCTCTGGTTGTTGGCAGGACTCAGTTCTTCAAGGAAATATGGGACTGACGGCCTCAGTTCCTCACTGGTTGTTGACTAGGGGCTGCCCTCAGTTCCTTGCCATGATCTTTGCAACAGTAAGCATCTGAGAAGAGTCAGAAAGAGAACCACCATCTTTTATAAACTAATCTTAGAAGTGATATCCCATCACTTTTACCACATTCATTAGAAGCAAATAGCTAGGTCCAACCCTTATACAAGGGGAGGAGATTATACAACAGCCCGAATACCAGGAGGCAAGAGTGATTGGGAGCCATTTCAGAAGCTGCCCATCACACCACATGTCTTAGTTTTGCTAGGCTGTGATCACAAACACCACAAACTGGTTTGGGCTTAAACAATAGGAGTTTATTGGTTCATGGCTTCAGAAGCTAGAAGGCTTGCTTCCTTCCAGGGTTGGTAGTGTTCTGGCTGGCTGGCAGTCCTTGACTTCTTTGACCTTCCTGTGACGTGGCAATTTCTTCTTCTTTCTCTTCCAGGTTTCATTGACTTCCAGCTTCTGGCTCATCCTTTGGCTTTCTCCTAATATGTCCAAATTTTTTCTGCTTATAAAGGACTCCAGTAATCCGGATTAAGACCCTAATTCATTCAGTTAGGCCACACCTTAACTAAAAATAACATCTTTGAAAAATCCTATTTATAATGGGTTCTCACCCAAAGGAATACAGATTAAGTTTAAGAACATGTGTTTATTGTTGGGGAACATAATTCAACCTATTACACCATGTGATTTGCTTTAGCCAATGGGAGAATAGTAAACATGGCATAGCAAAGATTTACAAAAAGCATGCTCATTGGGGTTTGCTGTGCTTGGAACCCTGAGACCACCAGGTGTACAAAACTGAGCTACCTTCCCTGGAGGATGAAATACCTTGTAGGGAAGAAGGGAGGTGCCCCAGTTGACCAGCAGCCCATCTTCAGTCAACAGCTTACCAACCACTAAATTACAAGTGAGGCCATCCTAGATAATTCTAGACCCACAAGCTGATCACAGAAGCACGAGAGAGCCCAGCAGAGATCAGCCAAACCAGTACAAATCAGAACAACTACCTGGACAAACCCAGAATCATGAACTACAGAAAATGGTTGTTGTTTTAAACCACTAAGTTTGGGTGGTTTCTTACACAGCAAACTCTAACTGATACGCCCACCAATACTCTCATGTTGTAGAAAAAATAACTGAGAACTCAGAGGCTAACTGACTTGCTCAACATTACAGTGCAGTAGACATAGTGGAAAAAGTCCTCTAGGACCTGGCTTCAGAGGAAGCAGATGGTTCAAGTCTAAGCTCTGTCAATTATTAACTGGGAGACCTCGACAAATCCCTTATGCTTTCAAGGGCTCAGTTTCCTTATCAGCAAACAAAATAGTAGGTTCCCTAGAATATCTATTAGCACTCAAATATATGAATTGTCCACCTGGTGATAGAGCTAAAATTAGAATCCTTTAGGTTCAGAGGTGATTTGAAAATAGTCAAAATTTGGGATATTGTGTCACCATTCTCTTTTTACTCTATTGCACATATTTGTCTAATGCTAATAATGTAAGTTATGTCTATGCACACCAACCACTCTGGACACTTTGATAAATCGAGTCATTACAAATCAGTTACTTTTTGGTTGCTTGATTGAACCAAGCAACTAATTCCACCATAGTTATAAATAACCTGCTAGTAATTGGTCAATTTGTCATATTAAAGCAATTAGAATGATGAAGTGCATAGAGAAGCTTCCAAATGAGGTACAACTAAATTAGGACTCATCTGGGTGGAGAGAAGATGCCAGCTTTGCAGCTGAAATAATTCAGCCCCTCACCATACTCTCTGGTGTAAATTAGGAAAGAACAGCAGCAACCTCAGAATCAGACAGAAATGGAATCAAATCTTAGGTTCATTACTGCCTATTAGATGGTCTTCTGCAGATTAAGTTACTTAACCTCCCTGATCTTCATCTCTTAAATGGGGATTATAATTCCTACCTCTTAACATTTGCAGCAAACATATTAAATATGACAATATATGTGAAGAACCTGGCAGAACATTACAGATGCTCAATGAATATTAGTCCCCTTCTTACCAGCATCTCCAAATTCCCTCCATGTCCACAGATTCTCTTTGCTCCAATCCTTCCTTCCTTCCTTCAGCAATCTCTCTAAAACATAAATCTAATCACATCACTCCTGGGGTTAAAAACTTTTGGTATCTCTAATTTTCTACTGGACAAAATCCAAAATCATTTGTGGATTATGCAAAACCATCTCAATCTCTTCTCCAGTTACCCTCCCCAGATTAGTTTCCTAATCTGTACCCTCCCAGGATTGTTGCTTTTTTGTTTCTGGATATTCAGTATCTTCTCCTGCCTGTCTCTGTGCCTCCCCTCATCCTGTTGACTTTGCCTTGAATTGCACAATTCCCTGATGCCATCTCCAGCCCAAAGGTTACTGGAAGCTTTTCTTAGTCTACTCTCTCCTCCCTCACTAAGGGCTTGCTGTGCTCACAACTCAGTACTTCAAGTGATAAAGCAGGACTGCTTATCCCCAGAGTCTGACATTGTTTTCAGTACACAGGAGACACTCAACAAATACTTTTGAGTGGACACACTAAAAGATTTATGACTAAAAATTCATAAATAGAATGGAAAACCAAAAAGTCTGTTTTTCAAATCTTGGGCCCCCGTAACTCTTCAAAGGAGAGTCCTTTGAAGCCTTTGAAATAAAAAAGAAGCCTTACTTAATAAACTGGCTTAAAATCTTATTGAATGTTTTACCTCTACAGTGACCCTTCGCTTCAAAGGAGTATTTTAAACACTGCAAGAATCACAGACTCGTAATAGAGAAATAAGCATGGTTCCTCCCTAACCTTTGAGTATCTCCCTTGAAGGCAGCTTTCCCACAAAATACCCCAGTGAACCACTATCAAAGGCAAAACAGAAAGCCAGACAGACCACTTGCCAGTGTAAAATAACATCTCATGTATTTTTAAGTGGTAGAACTAGCTATATTTGTGGATCACCTTAGTCTGATTTTCAAAATTCACTATTCTATGTCTCAGCTGCTCTTTGAGAGGGACGAACCAGATTCACGCCAATTAGTTTTATAGACTAAAGACATATTCTTACCTGTGAAAAAAAAGTTAGTGGAAAAATAAACCTCCAGAGTAGGTTTTGAACATAAAAGGAAGGCCAACAAGGCCAGTCATTAACTTGTCAAACAATTTGGCTCCTTGTGGGCATCAGTAAACACCCTCAGTGATCATGCTCTTGTGGCCCAATAACCGCTGAACTTGTCATGAGTGATGTGATGTGACACTAAAAGAAGTAGGATGGGGTCGATTTTGTGCTTCACACAACACAACCCATTTACACTCTGATGGTCCACGCTTACTTCTGGAAGCAATGGACCAATCATAATTTTGAAACAAGAATGCTTTGGCTTCTTTTAATGGTAGAATAGCATGCATTCTGCTATGTCTATTAAAAAATCTTGATGATTAGCAATTAAAATAATTTGACTTTAATTAGCTCATATCCCTAAGCAGCTAAAAGCTAAAATGACAGTGAAGAAACACCTGGATGACAATGACTGGCTCATGGGCTATGAATGAGGCAGTGGAGGTATCACAGGCAGCACAGGGAGATGCTGGGCGCTGAACACACGAGCACAGTGGAATGAGGGAAGAAACACATGTGTCTACCTGGAGCCATCAGAGAACGTCTCATGGAAAGGCTGGGTTAGCACTGGCCAGGCAGACAAGCTGGAAGGGATGTCATGGGAGAGGTAACAGCACGCAGGGAGCAAGACAAGCCAAGACTGCTTGAAAGTAATGGGTGCCTGGAGGAGGAGTCGGACAAGATGCAGAATCAGTAGGCAGGGGCCAGGTCATGAAAAACTACACAAGGTTTGGATCTGATCTTTAACCAGGAATTTTTCAGTACCTTTTTTCTGGGATTACCTTGAAATTAGAAATGCTTAACGGAAAGCGTAAATGAACCCCTTCCGAGACCCTGCCTCAAGGGGACACGGATGAGGCTTGTTTTCTTTCTCTGGCACCTGTTTCTCTTCAGCCTGGAGGTACACCTGTGTGGGATTTGGAGGCCCCGCTGTTACTCCAGCCCAGAGCAGGGCTATGTCACCCGGAGTGAAAGCTGCTTCTCTCTCGCTCTCAGCTGGCTTTCCCCAGGTGGTTGGTGTCTCCTGAGATTTTCATCTTCTGCCTCCCAGAGAGAGAGCCGAGCACCAGAGACAGCTGTTGTGGTTTCCAGGGGTGCAGAGCTGGGGACGCCCCACCCTCCTCACATCTCCCCTGGGCATCCAAATACACATTGGAGGTTGAAGGTATAAATAGCTTTGAAAGTGACTGAGAGGAGAGACTTGTGGATTCATAGATCGACAGCGTTGGTTATGTAAACCCCCCTTTTATTATTCAGGAACGTGGAGTCACCGAAAGGTGATGAGGTGGCTCTGCCCAAAATCATAAAACTAGTTATTGCACAGTCTTTTCCTGATGGAGAAGGAAATAGAATCAAAGTTTCTTGATCCCAGGCCACTACTCTTCCTTCTACCCTAGCGGCATGAAGAGGAATTGGGCTATACTTCGTTGCATTTACATTTTGATTACTCATTTTCACTCCCTACCCACTGTTGGCTATCAGGGTGATGTTCTGAGACTATGTTTATGGTATTACAGGCAAGGATCCAGCAATAACCAATCCCTGCCCTTCTACTCGGCTCCAAGGAAGCTAAGCACAGTAAATAATCATAGTTATGCAACCAGACACTTCTTTATTAATAGGGCTCAGGCATCACACCCCAATATAGAGGCCATGTGGTTGGCAAGTAGGACCCCCTACCTCTTGGATTCTCCCTGCACTCTGACCATATGCAGAGAGATGGAGGTCCAAGAAGTAAGGGAACTACGTGACCAGGTTTGCACATCAGGCTTTGGCTTCTTTGCTCACCCAAATGCATGTTAGGAAGAAAGGAGAAGAGAGGTGAGACCGTCTAGACCTGACTCACCTAGAGGAAGCACAAGAGGGAGCACGTAAGTTTATACCTTTTAAACATAGTAATCACACCATTTGTGAAAACGGAGCCTTTATTAGTTATCTACTGCTGTGTAACAAATTATCCAAAACCTTAGTGGCTTAAAACATCAATAATCATGTATTATCTTTTGCAGTTTTCGTCTATTAGTCATTCAGACAGGCTAACAGCAGGGTTGACTTCCTCTGCTTCGCAAAGTCAGTCTCAGCTAGAATACCCAAAGCCTGGAGTCTGAGCCCATCTGAGGTGCACTCGCCCATTTGTCTAGTAGTTGGCTGTCAGCCGGAACACTCACATGTGACCTCTCCATGCGGGCTTCTCCCCAGCACAATATTTTGAGAGAGAATCAATGGGAGGCATAATAACTTTTATGACCCAGCCTCAAAAGTCATTCAGCACCACTTCTGGTACATTCTGTAAGTTGAGGTAGTTACAAAGGTCTGCCTAGGTCCAGAGGGAGAGAACACCACCCCACCTCTTGATGGAGCATGTTAACATCACATTGGAGGGCGAGCACGAGGGATCAGATGTTTTTGGAAAATGCAATCTGCCACATAGCTCAACCAATGTTGTGAGCTCTGGCAAATTCAGATTAGAAACTTATTCCTTGTTGATAGGTGAGATAGGAAGAAAGGTGATCTGAGATAAGCATCATTGAGAAGAGGACTTAAAATGCCTTTTTCTCACAGAACCACCACTCTTTTCCTATACAGATTCATTTAGACTCCTTTCCACTCTCTTTGTAACTTTCTTACCTTGACCCATTACAAAAATTCAAATAAACTGTCTGATTTTGACCTCCAGAAGAGACTAGGTTGATGAGTAAGAAGGCTCAGATATGGATGTTCAAGAAGAGCCCTGCCCAATCAACCTTCTTCCAAACCAAATCAAAATACCAAACCCTTCATTTACTGTGCCTGAAAAGTCCATGTTAAAGTTAAATTTGGGGAGTGGGTGTGGCTCAAGCAGTTGGGCACCCACCTCTCACATGGGAGGTCCCAGGTAGAGTTCCCAGCGCCTCCTAACGAAGACGAGCAAGACAGTGAGCTGACCTGAAGGACTGGAGCAGTGAGCTGATACAATGAGCTGACACAAAGAGAGACACAACTAGCAGGGAGTGGATGTGGCTCAAGCAGTTGGGCACCTCCCTCCCACGGGATGTCCTGGGTTCGGTTCCTCCTAAAAAAGAAGATGAGCAGACGCAGAGAGCACACAACGAACAGACAGTGAATGCAAACAATGAGGGGGAGGAGAAATAAATAAATAAAAACAAACTTTTAAAAAAAGTTAAATTCACGTGTAACACTATATCAAATGTTAAATTCAAATATGAGTAGAAATTATAACTTATTATCGTGTCTACCTTTTATGTAAATTCATTTGGGTTTGAACTCAAGGAAAAAGGAGAAGAAAGAGGAGGATAGAGATGGGTCTGAGAGGCTGGCAAGGATAAGGTGGAGGTGAAGGAAAAAGAATAAAGAGCAGAAGCTATAATTACTTGAAACTGTGCCTGTATCATAGTTTTCCAAAGGCTGGTTCTTGAAAGAAGCTACCATGGTTTTCCAGCTGTAAACCCAAAGGATCAGCTTGGGGATCACAGACTCTCTGGCACCCCTCCCCCAGAGACTACCCTGAAGGCCAACGCTTCTCTTTCATCCTACCTTTCACCAGAAAACCTCTCACCAGAGATGCCTCTTCCCTCTGAGTGCTCCTATAGAAGGAACTAGTTAGTTCATACTTTCTAATTAAAACTAATGACAGTGACAACTAACATGCTAGCATTTGTTCACTGCTTACTGTGTGTCAAGTACTATGCTACGTGTTCACATTATCTCATATAATCTTCACAAAAGTAATCTCTGAGTTAGGTACCATTCCCACTCCACAGATGAGGAAGGCAAGGCACAGTGAGGTTGAGTAACCTGTCTTAGGCAGCACAACTGGTACCTCCTGAAGCTGGGATTTGAACCCAGGTAACCTGGCTCTGGAACCCCTACTCTTAACCACTGAATCTTATTGTATAGGGAAACTACATACAAACCAGTTACTGGGGGAAAAGATCATTCTAAACACCTTTATTAATAATAAAAAACAAACATAATAAACTAGAACTCTACCTAAAATATTCAGTGAAGACAAAAAGTAGCAAGTCAAGAACAGAAAAAAAAAATGAAGCAAGGATATATAATACAATGGAGAACAAAACCAGGTTGGAATATTATAAAAGCCAAAAGTGATTTTCTTGCAAATACGTGTCTCAATCAAAACAAGAGGAAAATAATACAAATTAGTAAGACTAGACATAAGAACATACTTTTCATAACTAATTGTATTAGCCGAAAGAGTGCTGATGCAAAGGGCCAAAGATCTGGTGGCTTTTATAAAAGGTATTCATTTGAGATAAAAAGTTATAGTTGCAGGGGAAACGGACTTTGGCCCAGTGGTTACGGCGTCCGTCTACCACATGGGAGGCCCACGGTTCAAGCCCCGGGTCTCCTTGACCCGTGTGGAGCTGGCCCACGCGCAGTGCTGATGCGCGCAAGGAGTGCCGTGCCACACAGAGGTGTCCCCCGCGTAGGGGAGCCCCACGCGCAAGGAGTGCACCCATAAGGAGAGCCGCCCAGCGCGAAGGAGGGAGCAGCCTGCCCAGGAATGGCGCCGCCCACACTTCCCGTGCCGCTGACGACAACAGAAGCGGACAAAGAAACAAGACGCAGCAAAAAGACACAGAAAACAGACAACTGGGCGAGAGGAGGGGAATTAAATAAATAAAAATAAAAATCTTTAAAAAAAACAAAAGTTATAGTTGCAAGGCCCTAAAGAGTCCAACTCAAGGTACCGTAAGAGGTACTTCCTTACCAAATGTCTGTTGCCATGTGCTGAAGCAAGAGGGCAGCGACATCTGCGTGGGTTCAGTCTTCCTCTTAAGGCTCCTTGGGCCCAGCTTCCTCTGATCTCAGCTGTAGGCTGGAGGGCTTTTTAGGCTGGAAGGTTTCTTTCTGGGCTCAGCTGCCCTGGTCTCTTCACAAGGTCAGCTGTAGACTATCATGAGAATGGCCCACGTCTCTTTTGCCCGGCTGCAGGATCAAAGTTCATTCCTCTTCCATGTCTGCGGAACTCTCTCTATTCCTCTGTGTATTTCTTCTGCATTCTCCTTGATAGAGTATCTGTTTATATAGCCCACCAAGCGGGGCAGGGACTCAACCCTGACCATGGCTTAATGATGTAGGTGAATCAAAGCCCTAATCTTAACATAATTAAGTAAAAGTAAAACCTTTGAATTTAATACAATCAAAGGGTATTGAGCCCAGAGGAACAGGCCAGTTTGCAAACATAATCTATATCTCTTTTTGGATTCATAAATAATATCAAACTGCCACACTAATACAAAGTAGATTTAGCATTTGAAAGAATATTGTTCCCACAAGTAAATTTTGATAACCAAATGGGTGCTTGCTTCTAAATATATAAAGCACTTTAACAGATCAAATACCTGGAAAAGAAATAGAAGCAGTTACCCACAAAAGATGCCTGGTCATGACAGATTACTGAAATTTTCTAAACTTTCAAAGAACAAAAAATCCCTATGTTATATAAAGTTTAGATACATGTGAACGTTTGTGTGTGTTTTGCATGTTACCAATTCATTTTGTGAAGTGAAAATGATTGATCCCAAAATCTGAATAGGAAACTGAAATCAAATTATAAGCCAATCTTCTTTATGAACATAAATCTTAAGATTTTTTTCTTAGCAAAAAAGAGAGGAAAACACTTTATAGGTACTATTCACTATGCTTAATTCTAGAAACACAAATTACTATGCAGAAGAAAAAATAACATAGCACATCCATATTCAGGGAAAGTAGAAAAAATTATGTAACTATCCAAAGAGATTTTAATCAGGTGTTTGCTGTAATTCGCATCCCTTCCAGATCAAAACTGTTAAAATACATGTTGGTAATAGAAATTGCTTTTTGTTATATGAGAATTAGTTCAATAATTCTTCAGAAAGGCAGGTGGCCTGGTCTGCATTGTTTAAACCCGCCTATCTTATATGAGAATATATCCTATATTTCTGGAAAAAGAAGGTGGAGGAAGGGGGACTGGTAACAAGAAAAATATCAGCATCTTGGGGCAGAGAACCTCATATTTACAGATTGTGGCAGTGGCAAAGTATCTAAGACTCAAAGAAAGACAAACTGAAGAAACTCAGTTGTATGAAACACCTTAGCAATGCTCAGAAAAATGGGCTAGGAACAATTGGTTCCAGATGTCCTAATGATATACTTTTTTCTGGTTGTTGTTTCTTCTGATTTGACCTGCCTCCACACTATTTTTATCTTTGACCTTCCAAAGAAGAAATGAAGGTAACATTAGTTATGTTGTATTTCCAGTTTAAACATGAACTAGTATATATTGAAAACAAAGAATATATATATAGGTATTGGTTTCCTCAAGTCAGGACTGACTGTTTCAGAAATGTGGTCAATGTCTATTCAAGAAGAAAAGAAAATATGTATAAATATTGGAAAGGAAGAAACAAAAGTATCTGTTTTGCAGATGGCATGACAGCAGACCTGGAAATCAACTAAAAATTCCTGGCAGTTCAGCTGTAGGACTGTCGCTGAAACCTCAAAACAATTATGTGTATATATATATATCAGTGTTCATACTGACATATAAGAAGGAAATACAATAAAAATAGATTCATTTTTGCTGTTACCACAAAAATAGATTGAATGCATGGTATTGATTTAATTCATGGCAAAGTTTATTAGGAGAAATTAAAGAGTGAATGAAAAACTAGAGAATTAAGAAATTGAGTGCTCTACTTGCTCCTGATTAGAAAAGTAAAATATAATAGTATTTCCTAGGTAATATGTAAATTTCTTAGTTAAAGCCGCAGAAGGTTAATTTGAAGTATCTAACAAATGAAGAGTGTGATTAATCTGGTGTCATAACAAGAATGCCAAAGAATATTTATTTTTAAAAGACATGATTACTGACTCACCATATCAAATACTTTTTGCTCTACTAAATTTTAATACATATTACAAAGTGATAATTAGAAAAGCAATGGAGCATTAAGTTAAAACAATAAAATTGAATAAGGGAAAAACCACACAGATTTAACAGATTAATTTGAACTTAATATATGATGAATTAGACAAAGTATACAGTGAGAAAAGGAATCACTAATAACTGCCATGGAGACTATTAGATACTGGTAAAAAGAAGTATTCCTTTATATACATAGTAATTAAGAACAAGATTTTGCTTGTTTGCTTGTTTTAGGTGGTACTTGGGTCTGGACCAAGCAGGTGCTCAACCACTGAGCTACACCTGCTCCACAAGAGCAGATTTTGCAATTAGCATAGTCTTTGGCAAGCCTCTTAAATTTTCTAAGTCTCCTTTTCTTTATTGGTAAAATGGGACTAATAAAAACTATCTTTAGAGTAGTTTTGAGGAGTAACTTAAATAATGTATGTAAAGCACTTAGCATAGGGCCAGACACATAGTAAACACTTATTAGCATGAGTCAGAATGTTAAATATAAACTAGAACAGGCAAATTGGTTAAATGATCTAGAAATACAAATAGAAAAACATGTCTATCCTAGTGGTAGACAGGAAACACATTTCTGATAATTGAAGCATGATGGATATCAGCAGAGACAAGATGGATATTCCAAAACAAAAAACAAAACAAACATTTCAAACAAAATACATTATTCAGACTAAACACATAATGTGGAGCCCCCAGGTCAGGTAACTTTGAATAGGGTGATGCCAGGCCAGTGGAGTGATGGGCTGAATTTCAAAAGACCTGGAAATTTCACTTCATGTCTATCAAAAAGCTCACCAGAGGCATGACGGGAAGGCGAGTTCATGGGGTCTCCCTCCCACATGAACCAAAAGAAATTCAATCACCCCAAAAGTGGTTTCCCCTCTGGACTACCCTCCCCTTGAACTGGATTTCTCCAAGCTTTGTGGTCCCTCCTGCTCAAACTTGGGCTCCACAAGAACTTCACGTGGACCAGGAGGGATTTGTCTTTCTCCCTGGTAACGCAGCCAGCTGAGCCATCTCTTGTGCTCACAGGAGCTGCTCATCTGGTACAGCTCCAGCCATTCCAGCTGCATCTGCCAGTTACCTTCAGCCTGCCCAATGATCCAAAGTCCTCTTTTACCTCTCCACTCACCTGATTAATCTCCATTGCCTCCCCTTCCCTCCCTCCAATAATTCCAAATTTCATGTCATTCCCACACGGCAACCAATATGCCCTGGCAATATAGTCCACTCCTCCGAGCTTTTTGTACAGTTCACTTTGTCTTGTAGTGCTCTCCCCCTTTTACCTCTTCATCAGGACAATTGCTTTATCCTTTTAACTCGGGCAACTCCTTCGGAAAGCCTTCCTTTACCCATCCCCAGCTGAACGAAAGCCCCATTCCAGGCGTCATAGCAGCCTATGTGTTTCTCCCCCACTTCTTTGTATTTTCCTTGAGGGTCAGAGACAGTCACAACTTTTAGGCATCTTTATTCCTGGCACAGGCTGGGCACACGGTAGTCCTGAGAAACAGTTGTGCCTCTATCCCACTGCTGGTTGCTAGACTTGACATCACTGCCTATTGCATGGAGCTGCTCGTATGAAGTTAGGTGGTGGTTCTCAGCCCTGGGTGCACATTACAATCTCCAGGGGCCCACCCAAAACCACATGTCAGAATCTCTGGGGAGCAGTCCTGAGTACCAGTATTTTTTCAACGCTCCCAAGATTGATTCGTCTGTGCAATGAGGGGTGAGAACCAACGATGTAAGACGTTATTCAGAGCCTCCCTGAGAAATGATCTTGCATCGGGCTCTGGCTAGGCAGATGGGGACGCTCACCCCTGCTGATATGGTTGCTAGGCAGAGCCTTGGGGAGTTAGGAGGCATCTCGGCTCCCTCTCGCTGTTTTTCCCAAACTCTACGCTCTCCTCTTCCCACTCCCTCTCCACACCCACAGGCCCAAAGGGCTGAACACACAGTGTTGTCACTTTCACTTGTCCTTGGAGGGTAGCTTTTTAAACCTTCTCCCTGGAAACTGGCTTTAATTGCTGTCATCACCCGCTTGTCTTTACTCCTAAATCAGCGGGGTAAGGCACTTCAGTTTGCATTATAGCACCTCATCCCTTAAGCACTCCTTTTAAAATCTAAGTGTAACATACCAGCAATAGGAGGATCCAATGTGAGCTAAACTTTATAAAATTTTAGGAGGCCTCTTTAAGGAAAAGGATGCAAAATTGGAAATCACAAAATTGCTAGGGCCTTCCTAAGAATTTTGGGAAAGGGCCCGTGCAAGTGCGTTTTAAATGAATTTCAAGCTTCACTAGCTTCAGAGAAATCCTGCCTCTGAAAATACCCAGCATTTATTGCATTGATATGTCCCAGACACTGTTCACATATAGATATACTTAAAACAAACAAGCCAGGATGTGTTATCTAAATTTCACAAACAAGGAAAGTCAGGCTTAGCAAGTTTCCTTATTTTTCCCAAATCACACATGGGGAACCAGAATCCAAACCCAGTTCTGGCTGATTCCTGAACCCAAGCAGAAGTCAACATCTGCAGAGGCTGCCCACCCCCACAGGCCTTGGGTTGTTACAGAAGGCAGACAAATCCACGCGTTTACTGTTGTCTGTAGACTGAGCACTTAAGGTGGCGTGCATGTGTGTGGACCATTGTTTACATTATGTGGATGATGACATAATGAATCACATAAAGTCATTTAAAAGCACAAATGTGTTATTATTTAACAGCTTTCATCATTGTGTCCTTTCTCATTCAACAGATACCAAAGATTCAACTTTCACATGAGCACTTACAAAAAATTTCTGATATGTTAAAAGAGGCCCGTGGTGGAAGTGCTGGAAAGGGTTGGAAGTGCTCTGCATTAAATAGTGGAATGACATGTCTCTTCTCCCCTGAGCCTCGTCCCTCAGGGATCCAAATGCACAAAGAGTGGTCTCTATAAAGGTGGTTTACAAGAAAATCCACTGGGGTGAGGGAATACCAGAATTTCTATTTATGTTACTTTTACCTTAACTTTAAAAAATGTCTATGTATGTGTGTTTCATAAGGCACATATTACAGTAGTGTATGTATGTGATTTATAAATAAGTCCATATAGCATGGCACAGTAGTTAGGCTCTGAGGTCCGACTGTCTGGGTTAAAATCTTAGCTTTTGGGCAAGTATACTTTCTTTGCTTTAGTTTCCTCATCTGTAAAATGAAGATAATAACAATACTTATCGCACAGGGTTGTCGTGAGAATGAAATGAGTTAATACACATAGACTAAAGCAGTGGCTCACAATAGTAAGCACCCTATAAATTTTTCTACCATAAAGACAATGTTATTATGCCTATATTAAGGGTGCATTCTTCTTTTTTTCTTTTTTTAAACAAAAAGAGGTGTGATTTTAAAAGTTTGGCATTCACTGCTCTAACTATTCTACTCATTATTCAGGGAACCAAATGACTCTGGGGCATCAGGTCAAGACCCCTGCCAAGCTGCTCTTTCCCACTTAAGCGGGCCTTGGACCTGGACTAGCTCTCACTGCCCAGTTGCCTAACGCCACAGGAGTGAAAGAGGCCCTAACATGCCTGTGTTCTTTCTCTCTGTTGTCCTCTGGCCCACCCCTGCTCAGGAATGAGAGACAGACGGCTACACATAGCCTTTCCCCTGAGAGCTGGGGGATGGAGAGACGAGAAACAAGGCTCTACTGATAGCAGCTCCCTGGTCCCTTTAAGGAAGAAGAGAGGCGTCTGTGTGGGGGGTTGCTGCCCTGCCAGCAGCCCAGCTGAGGAGCCCCTGATCCGCAGCTCGAGGTCCCGCTGCGGCCATCTCCGGGCTAAGGCGTGGGAAGCGGGGACACCCGCCAGCAGAAAGACAAAGACGTGCATTGAGGTTCACTCGTTCTGCGCTTCTCTTTCGGTGACCACCTCGTCTGTATCCTTCCCGCCGGCCCAGGCCTGCTCTCTGGCTTCCTCAGTCTCTGCACGCTGTCATTCCAGATTCCCCGTCTCCCTGAGGGTAGGTCCCTGGAGGGCCTTTGCCAAGTCAGAACCGCCCCCTAGGTTCCCAGGTCTTGTCTTCTCTCTTGCTGGGTCTGCCTCTCTTTCCCTCAGATAGATTTATAACTTTTAAGCAAATAAATGTAAATGATTAGGCAAATGATTATGTAAACCATGCCTTCCCTTTTCTCATCCCATTTCTGGAAGCAGGAGGAGAGAATAACAATAATGATTAAAGATGGAAAATAATCCGTATGTAAAAGGTAAAGAAGCTGGAATTTAGTCCAGAAGAAAAAAACCCTAATGGCAATTTCACAGCAAGATTTTATTTCCATAAAGAATAAAACAAAAGAGATCTTTGACACTCAAGTTTCTATGAAGGGCTTAAATTCATAGCATGGAATCTGGCTGCATATTGCCACTGCATTTTCCTATTGAAGTTAGTAGCTCTTAGGGAAATGGCCATGTGGACTGTGACAGTTTGAAGGTGGGTGGACCCCAGAAGATCATGTCCTTACACCTAATCCATTCCTGTGTGTGTGAACCTATTGTAGCTGGATATTTTGATTAAATTACCCAGTAAGGCATGACCCAGGGTAGGTCTCATTCCTCTTACAGAGTCCTTTATAAATGGGAGGAATATGGAGAGACAGAAAGACAACCACAGAAACAGAGAGAAACCCATCCAAGTTGAGAGAAGGAGCCACATGAACCAGGAAGATGAAAGCAATGAGACCTGGAGGAGAAGGGAGATGCCACCATTTGACTTCCCATTTGACAGAGGAGTTTAGGATCACTGGCAGCCAGTCTTTGGGGATGCCTTGATTTGGATATTTTCATGGCCTCAGAACTGTAAGCTTTTAAGCTAATAAATCCCATTTAAAAAGCCAACCCACTTTTGGTATATCACTTTAGGCAGCTTTTACCAAACTAACACATGGATTAATGGCCACAATGAATTAATATATTTTATTAATGGCTTATCCTTTTATATTGATATACAGTATATATTATATACTGAAAAATTCTTGGAATTTACTAATAGACAAAATATCTGCATAAGAAAAAACATAAATCCAACTATTCAATTATTATTTTTAAAATTCTTACCCATACTTTAAAGAAATAACAAAACTGGCTTTTGTCGAACCAAATAAGAACAGGCAATTGGGTTTTTAAATTGAAACACAGTTTAATGCTCACTCTTGTAGATTGAACAAGACCTACAAGAAAAATATGTACATCTTACATAATTTTTAAGTCTGGGAAAGGTTTTGGAAGCTAAGTACATGATGATCACTGGAAATCTAATAATTTCAAACCTATTGTAGACAAAATTCTATCTCCAGTTTTCACCTACTCATATTGCCTATTGTTTATGAAACTGGCCTACATCACATCACAAGCTGCAGGAACCCACAGAACATTTTGTCTAAAGTTATTTAAAAAAACAAAGGTTTTTAGAGAACTACTCTTGAAAAAATGAAATATATTACCTACCCGGAATTTTTAGGAGAACTCAGCAGCGCCATCTGGTGGTAAACGCAACACAAAACCTAAAGAAGGGCTGAAGGGGGAATTCAGTTAGAATGCTATTGCCTCAGGCAAGAGATAATAATAGCTTGTACCCCAGTGATAGCAGAGAAGGCAGTGACAGGTGGTTATATTCTGAATATATCTGAAGGTAGAACCACAAAGATTTGCTAATGGATTAGATGTGGGGAGTGAGATGAAGAGAAGAGCCAAGGATAACATCAAAGTTTTTGTCCCGAGCTACTGACAAGATGGAATTGCTCTTTATCTAGAATGGGGAAAGCTGCAAGCAAAGCCTGCTTGTTTGTTTGGGGGTGGGGAGTCAGGGGGCGGGGTGGGTAGACAGAGATCAAAAGGTCAATTTTGTACTTGTTAAGGTTTAAACATTCATTAAACTCCTAAATGTAGATGTCAAGTAGACAGACAAGTCTAAAGTTCAGGGTAGAGTTCTAGGTTGAAGGTATGAATTTAGAAGTTTTCAGTCTGTAGCTATGAAACTAAATGAGATCACTAGGGGAGGGGATATAGAAGAAGCCCAAGGCCTGCGCCCTGAGTCCCTGGAACATTTAGAGGTGGGGGAGATAAAATACTAGCAATGGAGAGTAAGAAGCTGGTGAGTTGGAGGAAAATCAAGGGAGTGGTAGTATCCTGGAATCAGGTAAACCAAGGGTTTTAAAGAAGCTAGCATGATCAATAAACCAGGTAAGATGAGAATCAAGAATTGACAATCAGATTCAACAATAAAAAAGTCATTGGTGGCCCTGACGAAAGCAGTATTGGCAGAGTGGTGGGGACAAAAGTCTGACTGGTATAGGTTCAAGGGAGAATGAGAGGAAAAGATTGAGAAACAATGGGAATAATCAGTGTAGAAGTTTTGCTGTGACAGAAAGAAGAAAAGGTGCCAGAAGATGGAAGGGAAAATGGAATCAAGATTTTTCTAAAACAGGAGAAAAATTATTTTTTTCAAGTAGGCTTTATTATTTACACATTTACATAAGAATACATGTGTTATTTACAGACTTCCTAATTTTAAGAACAATGTGAAATGATCAACAAGATCACATCAGATTTCGCGGGAGAAAAAAAATTTTAAGGGAATTTTTTTTTAAATGGGAGAAATTATAACTTGTTTATATGCTGATTGGAAAGAAGCCATAGAGAGGGGGAAGTGGATGAGGCAGAAGAAAGAGGAGAGAATGCTGGAACAGGTTATTTGAATAGGTGAGAGGGGCTGGGATCTGGTGCACAAGTGGAGGAGTTGAATTTTGATATGCACATGAACAGTTCATTCCTAGAGAGAGGAGAGAAGCAGGGAAGTGGTAGATGAACTGCTGGTGGATCCTTGTGGAAGTTCTCTTCTGATTGCTTTTTTTTCCCCTCAGTGAAGGAAGCAAGGACATCAGCTGAGAAGAAGAAGAAGAGATTTGAAAGAAGGTATGAAATAGTCACCTAGAGGAGTGGGGGAATGAATGGACTAGGGAAGTGTAGGAGGATGGCCTCCTGGAGGATAGTGGAATTAATTTTTTAACAATCTCCTCCTTCTCTGAATTTCGGTACTAATGTTCTATATTATTCATTCAGTACTGACACGTTACATTCCATTATTGCTTATCTGTTTTTGAGGGTACTATCTCTCTCTCTTTCTAATCATACCTCATTTGTTTCCAAAAAGATTTTGAGACAACACCCATGCAATAGAGAATGACTTAAAACTACCTAACTGAAAGCTTTAGGAAAGGCGAGCATATATGTGTGGTCCAGGGCTTCTGAGACCACGTCGGGAGGTCTGACTAATTATGGGGTGCAATGTGATCAAGTCCACGGAGTTATTCTAACCAGGACCCCATCCTCCAACTTAGCCTCCATCACTGTAAAGGTGATATATTTGTCCCCGTAGTTACTTTGTTTTAAATTTCTCACCTTTTTCAGAAGCTGGTTGGGGAAGCCATTCATTGAAGAACCCCTAGGAAACCCCAAGAATTTAGGCTAAGAAGATGAGGCTAGAGAAGATTTTTGCTGATGCAAATGGTAAACTCTAGAGGAGTATGTGTGTGGGGGGATTTGGCAAGTTGAGGAAGATAGGGCATCAAATATGAAGATGTTCAGAGCCATTCAAGGAGGAGAGTTGAGGTGAGGAGGTGTGACTGGGAGTTATGGGCTCCATGTAGTGACTGATGGAAAGAGGGATAAAGGTCTGGTGAAGGAACTACTTTTGATGTCTACAAGGCAGAAACTGGGTATTGGATGCTATGGTGCACTGCCCAGATCCCTCTTCAGTACCAAGACAATTATTCCTCCAGCTGCTGGCAGTGCTAGCTTTGGGAGAAGCTAAGGACCCAAGTTTCTCCAGGGAAACAGCTTCGGCTGAAGGTTCATGCCTTCCAAGGCCACACCTCCCTTCCTGGAGGCAGCCCACATCCAAAGGCAAGTCAAGAAGAGGGTAAAAGTGCCGTGCCACGCAAGGGTGTCCCCCGCGTGGGGGAGCCCCACGCGCAAGGAGTGCACCCGTGAGGAAAGCCGCCCAGCGTGAAAAGAAAGAGCAGCCTGCCCAGGAATGGCGCCGCCCACACTTCCTGTGCTGCTGACGACAACAGAAGCGGACAAAGAAACAAGACGCAGCAAATAGACACCAAGAACAGACAACCAGGGGAGGGGGGGAAATTAAATAAATAAATAAATAAATAAATAAAAAAAGAAGAGGGTAAAAAGGCCCAGTCCCCTTGTCTCAATGCAGTATATCTCTGAAGGGCTGCTGGAGCACCAGAGGTCCCCATGGACTGGCTGAAGCCCCAGGTGCACCCCCACTGCAGCTCAATCCTGCTGCCTTCACACCTTTATAGGTGTCTTACCCAAGAGCACTCACCATGGACCTCCTGCATGGAAATCTCTCCCTCAGAGTCTGTTTCCTGGGAAACTGGCCTATAGCAGGTGCTAACAGAAGTGGTCCTAGGAAGCAAACTGTAAAATGGCATTTTGAGCTGGATCACCAACCAGTCAGCTGGCAACGAGGACCTACTGGTGGTAGGTGGAGTATTGATAGCCCAGTCATGCTGTAACTATGCGAAAGTTAAAACTTTCACCAATGGAGAAGCTGGGATGGGAAACCAGTAGAAGCTGAAATAGGACCAATATTTCAGGCATTTGAGGGGTTTATAGGGAGTTATAATTGCATGGAGCCAGATGACTCTTGCTGGGGGCTATTGCAGCACTAGAAAAAAACAATGAAAGGTGTGAAGGTGATTAATTACCAAGGTAAGATGAACTGTGAAAGTCAGAGGGTTTCCCTGGTAGCATATGAAAAGACTCTCATCTCCTGTGTAGTCACAGGGCAGTAAAAGCAGAGGATCAGATCCATGTCTAAATTATAAAGAAAGCAGAGTTCCAAGAAGGTTGAATTTTCCATCTTAGTAAGTCTGTTATGCCACCTTTAGGGCCTTGATTTGGAAGTGGGACCCTGTGACTTGGTATGGGGACATCAATGAATTTCTCAATCCTCAATGAAATCAATGAAATCTCAAATCCTCAGATACCCCTGAACCCTTCGGACCTTTAGAAGTGGCCCGCTCCTCTATGCTGAAGGCTTGTACTCCCCCTTGCCACAGAATTATACACCCGGAAGTGGTTAAAATGGCAAATGTTATGTTATATATGTATTACCTGAAGTACAAGTGTTGGCTCTGCCATTTTTTTGTTTGTCTTTGCTTGCATTATTGGTATTACTTTGATGTACTGTCTTTCAAGGAGTATTTTATGGGCACTTTCTTTCATGGAATCTTTTGTGAGGGTTCATTTAGTTAAGCTATATGATTTTGTCTGAATATCCACCCACCCTAGCATACATAATTGCAAAGTTTCTCAGTATGCAGAAAGCGAATGAAAGAGGGAGAATGCCACCATCAATCCCTCGGAATTTTGGAAATCACCCTTTCCCTCAAGATACCTTTTTTTTTTTTTGAAGGAGGTACCGGGGATTGAACCACATCTGCTCCCCAGTGAGAGTTGGCTTTTTCAGTTGATTGTTGTTTCCAGGAGGCGCTGATGATGGAACCTGGGGCCTCGCACATGGGAAGCAGGCACTCGACACCCTGAGCTACTACCTCTCCCTCCAGGTACCTCATTTTCCCCCTCCCCCTCCTCTGCCTTCTGTATTTGCTGTGTGATCTTCTGTTTCTATTTCTCATTTTGTTTTCTCTTCTTGCTTTTCTCCTCTAGGATTCACCGGGATTCAATCCTGGGGACCTCCAATGTGGAGAGAAATTCCCTGTCACTTGCGCCACCCCCTTTCCTGGTTTCTGTTGCACCTCGCCTTGGCTTTCCCCTTCATCTCTTTTTGTTGTTGTGTCATCATCTTACTATGTGACTCACTTGTGTGGGCACTGGCTCGCTGCATGGGCACTTGGCTCTCCATGTGGGCACGCAGCTCGCCGCATGGGCACTCGGCTCAGCAGCATGGGCACTCTGCTCGCTGCACGGGCACCTGGCCTGCCATGCAGGCCCTGGCTCGCCACGTGGGCATGCTTTTCACCAGGAGGCCTCAGGGCTAGAACCCAGGTCCTCCCACATGGTAAGTGGAAGCCCAATCACTTGAGCCACGTCTGCCTCCCTAGATACCTCATTTTTTACATTTGGCTGAGATGGAACCTGGTGAGGACAATGGTGTCCATCTGCACATTAAATATTAAAATAGACTAATTTCTTGTTTTATACAAAGAAAAATAGCAACATTAATTCTAATATTTTTGGTCTGGACTTCTCTGGATTTTCTTTCAGACTTCCTCGGGCAGGGGCACCCCATCTTGGAGATCTTTGCTCTAGTGAGCAGAATGTTCATGTGGCCAGATTCACCACCTCCCTTTTGGTCAGTGTTGAGAGATACTGTTTCTCCAATTACTCTCCTTTTCCTTTCTGCCATTGTTGACTCACCTTTCCTTCTGACTTTCTTTGTGTGTGTGTTTTTAAAGATTTATTTATTTCTTTATTTCTCCACCCCCACCCCCCGTTGTCTGCTCTCTGTGTCCATTTGCTGTGTGTTCTTCTGTGCCTGCTTGTAATCTCATTAGGCAGCTCCAGGTACCGATCCTGGGACCTTCTAGAGAGGCGATCATTCTCTTGTGCCACCTCAGCTCCCTGTTCTGCTACATCTATTGTCTCTTTTCTGTGTCTCTTGTTGTGTCACCTTGTTGTGCCAGCCCTCCATGTCAGCCAGCACTTCCTCATGGGGCAGAACTCCCATGGGGGGGGCACTCCCTTGAGGGGCAGCACTCCCACATGAGCCGGCATTCTGCGTGGGCCAGCTCGCCCCACAGGCCAGCTTGCCTTCACCAGGAGGCCTTGAGCATTGAACCCTGGACCTCCTATATGGTAAACAGGGAACCCAACTGCTGGAGCCACATCCGTTTCCCTGTGTTTTTATCTCAGTTAAGTACCAGTCAATTTGAGTTCAGGTAGTCCTGTGAGATTATTTCCTACTAAATCAGGGCTTCTTAACAAGGGGTCAATGAGCTTGAATTTAAATTTAAAAACCCACATTCTTCTTGTGGGGACATGTTGGTGCAGGTGTGATATATTTACTAAATAATACACAGTATAGTGTGGACTTAGTAAGGGGTCTGTGGTTTTCACTTGACTGGCATAGGGGTCGGTGGAACAAAAAAGGTTAAAAACCCCTGTAGTAAATGCTGACTTAAAGGCCTAATTTCATATTCTTAGTGGGCATCTCAATGAACTGCCTACAACAATTATACATGAAACATAAGGTAAAATTTATGAGCAATTAAACATCAAGTTGGAAAGTAAGACTAAATTGGACCTTTCTCTATCAGACTGGCCTCCCAATATTTTTTTAAACAAGAAATTCTGTTTAATGGAACTACAGCAGTAATTCTCAAATCTCCCTATGCATCAGAATTACCTGTGACAGCAAAGCAGACTTGGCCCAGGGGATAGGGCGTTGGTCTACCGCATGGGAGGTCCGCGGTTCAAACCCCGGGCCTCCTTGACCCGTGTGGAGCTGGTCCACGCGCAGTGCTGATGCGCGCAAGGAGTGCCATGGCACACAGGGGTGTCCCCCACGTAGGGGAGCCCCACGCGCAAGGAGTGCGCCCTGTAAGGAATGCCGCCCAGCGGGAAAGAAAGTGCAGCCTGCCCAGGAATGGCGCTGCCCACACAGAGAGCTGACACAACAAGATGACACAACAAAAAGAAACACAGATTCCCGGTGCCGCTGATAAGGATAGAAGCGGTCACAGAAGAACACACAGCGAATGGACACAGAGAGCAGACAATGGGGGGAAGGGGGATAAAAAAAACACAATTAAAAAAAAAGGAATTACCTGTGACACTGAGAAAACCAAAAACAAAACAAATAAAAAACCCACTAACATTAGTTGGGGTAGGTTTAACTGTAGGTAATTAATGACTTACACAAGAGGGGCTGATTTCTTTCCTGCATAAAGGACTGTTGGAAGGCAAAGTGGCAATTCTGCTCCATGAAGTCCTCAGGGTCTCAAACTCTATACTGCCCTCCACTCCTATCCCTAGGACATGCATGGCCCTTGTCCCCTTGGTGCAGTACAGGGGTGGGACTCCAGCCATCACATCTGTGTTCCAGGCAGCAAGTTGGAGGAAGCAACAAAAAAGAAACAGGCAAAGGAAGAACATCATCTGACTTTTTTTTCTTAAAATTTATTTTTTATTTATTTCTCCCCCCCCCAGTTGTCTGCTCTCTATGTTCATTCGCTGTGTGTTCTTCCGTGACCGCTTCTATCCTTATCAGCGGCACCGGGAATCTGTATTTCTTTTTGTTGTGTCATCTTGCTGTGTCAGCTCTCTGTGTGTGCGACGCCATTCCTGGGCAGGCTGCACTTTCTTTCGCGCTGGGCGGCTCTCCTTACGGGGCGCACTCCTTGTGTGTGGGGCTCCCCTACACGGGGGACGCCCCTGTGTGGCATCAGGACCTTGCATGGGCCAGCTCCACACAGGTCAAGGAGGCCCAGGGTTTGAACCGTGGACCTCGCATGTGGTAGGCGGACACCTGAACCACTGGGCCAAGTCTGCTTCCTCATCTGACTTTTAAGGAAGGTTACCAGCAGCTGCCATGTGACACACTTATAGTCCATTGTATAGAACTTAGTCACATGTCCACAATTTGATGTAAGGGAAGATAACAAATATATTGTGTATTCTGGACAACCACATGCTCAGCTAAATATTGGGGAATTTTTCCTACAGAAGAAGAGAAAAACAGACACTTGTGGACTGCCAACTGTCTCTGCCCAAATTCATAAATTGACAAATCTCTAGGCCTCAGCTGGCTTAGGGAATCCAAGTGCACTTATGATTTAGTTGGAGATTTTGCCCTCTCCCATCCTAAGGCCCTCACCTTATGGCTAGAATTAACAAATGCTCTGTGTTCTCTTAGAAAAGATGGAATAACCCTAAGTACACAAGATGTGCACAAGATAACATAGTACCAGCTTTGCTCTTGTCATCTTATCAGAGGCTTTCAGGCACTCATCCTACCAGGCTATTTTAAGTTTGCTGAAAGAGAACAAATAAATATTGCAATTGAAATGCCTTGAAATTCTTTGGACACTAAAAGACCTGCCCATCTCTCCCATGGTCCTTTTTCTCAGGATGCTACAAAAAACGAACAAATGTAACAAAATAACAAATGAACAAACAAATAAAAACATTAAGAACAGACAAGATATTTTTCTAAAAGTTTGGTCCCACTAAAGACAACAATCTAATTGAAACCCCCTCCCCTCCACCTTTTTTGTTTAGAAAATCTAATTTTTTTTTTTTTTTTTTGTCTAATTTTGTTTAGAAAGATACATATAGCAGTGAACAGAAGAAAGAGCTTTGGCTTGAAAGCTCTAGATGGAGTGCCCTGAAAACAACACTGGGTGATGCGTGGCTCTAGGAGTTGTTTCTCTGTGAATTATTCCTAGGTGAATAGCACCCCTTTGGACATAGTATTGAAAGGTGTCTCTGGGGTTGTGTAATGCAGCTCTCCTGCCTAGAATCTGCATTACCTGTCTGTTAAGCTCAACAAATACATAAACTGGCAAAGTAAACAGATGGCACTGACAGTCCCAAGAATAGTCCAGGACAATTCTGTTCTTGCAGAAAGCTGTTTTTAAACATAGTCCAAATAATTTTATTTAGATTAACCTCATCAGTGACTACTAAGAGGATTCAGATGATTGAGTGAGCTTGTTTATTTTAGAAACAAATATAAGACCCTAAAAATTTCAGGTACCTATAATGCTGTGGAGTATGATTTACATAAGCAATTCTATAACATTATTTATTAATCATGGGAGTTTACGATCCCTCACTTTATCTCTCATGCACACCTGTTCCTACTGCACATTAATAAATAGCAACTGCAGCTGCACAGGGGTTTTACTGATTCAAGGAATATCATTAATCTCATCTTTAAAGCTGGCATCTTATGGCAAAGCTTAGGGTTCTAAGCCAATTAACATTGGAATACTTTTTCAAAAATGTCATTCACAAGTTGTTTTTTTAAAGATAGTTTTAAAATTAATGACAACAAGAAAAAATCAGCTTTTAAGCAAGTGCATTTTCAAGGACGGGATAGGATATCCTGGGAAAGGTTTCATCAATATTAACTTGTATTGTAGGTAAGACCCAACAAATTGGAATTCGTTTTGCCTCCTTTGATAAAAAATAAGAACAAATGGACATATTTCTTTTCCTCTATTTCTATATCGAGTTTTGGTCCTTACCCTTTATTGGGTCATAGACACTTCTGAGACTATGATATAGGATAGGGTACCCCTTTTAAGAAATGTGTTCAGATACACATGCATCAACTTTAGCATACGATTTCAGGGGTTAATGACTCATAAAATCTATTCACGGACCTTCTAGTTTCAAAACCCCAATCAAGAGGCTAGAGTGAAAATGTGTTTTAAGAACTTGAAATAAAATCCATTCAAGGTTTGTAAAAGAGTTAATGCATTCTTTTTTTTAATTAATAATATCAATTTGAAAATAAGTCACTGTGAAGATAAAGTTCCTATTTTCAACAGCCTGTACCATTGATGTCTTAATTTAAAAACCAATTTACATATACCAAATGTAAGATATGGACTGTAGTTAGTAGTAATATATATATATTTTTAAAGATTTTATTTATTTCTCTCCCCCCACCCTAACCCCCTGTTGTTCCCTGTGTCTATTTGCTGCATCTTCTTTGTCCGCTTCTGTTGTTGTCAGCGGCACAGGAATCTGTGTTTGTTTTGGTTGCGTCATCTTGTTGTGTCAGCTCTCCGTGTGTGCGCGCCATTCTTAGGCAGGCTGCACTTTCTTTTGCGCTGGGCGGCTCTCCCTATGGGGCGCACTCCTTGCGCGTGGGGCTCCTCTACGCGGGGAACACTCCTTGTGCGCATCAGCACTGCGCACGGGCCAGCTCCACACGGGTCTAGGAGGCCCAGGGTTTGAACCGCAGACCTCCCATGTGGTAGATGTACGCCCTAACCACTGGGCCAAGGTTCGTTTCCCAAGTTGTAGTAACATCTTGATGATGCTCTTGCATAGTTTGTAACAAATGTATCACAACAATGCAAAGTGTTGGTGGAGGGGTGATGTATGGGAGCCCTGTACCATGGTTATGCATGTTTATTTTGTAAGTTCACAACTTTTACTATACTTCTTATTTATGTATGTTCTTGTATGAATGATATGCTTCAATAAAACATATAAATTAAAAAACCCAACTTATATAAAAATCCATCAATATGCACCTCAAAAATTATTCTAAATTGAACTGCATTTCTAGGCACACTCTAGGGCTTTCTTATCCACAATGGAAAATTTATCCATTCATTCTAGATTTCCATATCAGAACTTTTGATAATTTTGCTTGGGTTTGCTGGTGATAATACTGTGAAACAGTTAATTTATATCACACTGAATGACAACAATTTCACTTTTATTTATTTATTCATTCATTCATCCCTCCATCCATGCATCCATTTAACAGTTTTACTGAAATATAATTCACATACCATACAATTCACCATTGAAAGTATATAATTAAATGATTGTGCAATCATCACCACAATAATTCTGGAACATTTTCATCACTCCAAAAAGAAACTCCATATCCGTTTTCAGTCACTCTCCATTCCCCACTGCCCCACCCTTCCAGGCCTGGGCAACGACTGATCTACTTTTCTGTCCTTATAGATTTGCCTATTCCAGGTATTTCTTATAAATTGAATGATACGATATGTGGACTTTTATGCCTGGCTTCTTTCACTTAGATGTTCTTATGTTCATCCCTGTTGCACAGCATGTATCAGTACTTCCCTTTTATTGCTGAATAATATTATAGCATATGGGTGTATCAGATTTTGCTTACCCACCTATCATATGATGGACATTTAAGCTGTTTCTGCTTTTTGGCTATTATGAATAATGCAGCTATGAACATTCACGCACAAGTTTTTGTGTTGACAGCCCCTTAATTTTTTAGCACACAAGACACAAAAAGTAAAAAGAGAACTCTTACAGTTATAACAAAATTATACAAAATTGCTTCTGCAATCATTTCAGCTTTTTCAAGGTTGAACCACTTCCATTTCTAACATTACAAAGGATTGTTATGACAAGGAAACTGGCATCATTACTCCATCACAGAGTCAAGAAAGCCTAGAAGGTTAGACGTATAAGATCCCTTCTTACACTGTCAACAACTTATCCTTTCTATTACTTCTCCCTGAAGAGAAGAATAGAGACAAGGCTGTGGGCATCGATTGGTCCTGCAACTGTGCACATGCAGCCGGGCCAAGGACAGCAGTGGTGTGTGGCGCATGGCTTGCCAGGCTATCCTGCGTTCCCCATTTTGGTCTGCAGCCCTTGATTCCCTCACCAGTTTTCAACTGTGTTTTGCCCCCAACTTCAAAACTGTTCTGCTTTTGACATCCGGCCTTTCTTTGGGCAGCTTTTCATGCCCAATCACAGAGCCTCTTACTGCTGGCCCTGCCAACCTTCTCTACCCCACCTCCGAGAGTATGGACTGAACTTCACCATAGGCTTCCATGCTGTTTAACGTCCCTCTGGACTCTAGATCTGCCTACTGCTGTCAGATGGCACAAGAAGCTCAGGAGGTACTCCATGTGTTTGTTGAATGAGTGATCCGTTAGATATCCCATTCAGTGAGCTGTGTGTGAGGCTGAAAGAAGCAATATGAATTTACGACTTAGATCCATTTATCATTTTTTAACTTATGACAATTCCTCATTGATCAAAGTACTTGGGAACCACCAGTAATTTGGGGGCTCTCTCCTTAGCTATCATGGTATTAACACAAGTTTACTAATTGGAATTAAAATAATTTATCTGTTAGGGACAGATTCAGAGGCAAAGAAGCACATACCTAAAGATTTGACCCATTAGAATCATCAGACAGAAGACCCAAAGAGGAGGTTTAAGCTATTTTTTTTTGCTTTGTATTTCAGAGCAATCTTATTCTGGATGGAATTTCACTGATATTCGGTGATCATTATCTAAACACCAGCATGTGATGCGTAACATAGAAAGCTGAATCACAATTTACTGCTGGGGGGCCCCACCAAGCCTTGCCATTCTTTCAGAGGAGGATTTCCCTGGGAGGCCAGTTTTTTCAGATAGTCACTAGGCTCGAGTTGGGGGATATCGGGATTCTGCCTGTAATATTTCTGCAACTTCTCTAGCACTGTGGGAAGTCCCAATGTCCAAGCGTAGAACATGGGCCCACCCTTGTGCCTTGGCCATCCATACCCATGTAAATAGATAACATCAATGTGCTCTGGGCTAGGAGCCATTCCTTCTCCTAAGATTCGGAAACCTTCGTTGATGAGTGCATATAAGCAGCGCTCAAGGATCTCATCCTGGCTAATGATACGTGGTTCAATGTGATGGGTTTCTCTGTAGTGCAATAAAAAGTTGGAAAGCCAAGGATCAGGTTTGTGAATCCTACCCAATGGTTTGTCATATTGGTACCAACCCTTTCCTGTCTTCTGGCCAAATCTTTCTAGTTCACAGAGTATATCTGGAATTGGGCAATATCTCCCATTGCCTCGTTTTCGGGCAGGAGTTTCTGGAGGCAATGTAGGTCCAGTAAGACCTCGCCCCTTCCGAGATTTCCAACCCACATCCAACCCAGCAAGATCAGACACTCTAAAAGGTCCCATTTTAAGACAAAACTCTTCCAGCACGTGATCAATCTCCTCTGGCTTACTGCCTTCCTCCAATAAGAAGTAAGTCTGATTGTAATAAGGCATCAACATTCGATTCCCAACAAATCCAAAACAGTTGCCTACAACTACTCCAATTTTGTTAATCTTTTTTGATAGGCTCATAACAGTGGCAATAGTAGTAGGGGAAGAGTACTGACTGGGGATAATCTCTAACAATTTCATGACATGAGCTGGTGAGAAGAAGTGGGTACCAATGACCAAGTGAGGACGATCAGTGGAAGAAGCAATCTCATCAATGTCCAGGGCTGAAGTGTTGCTGCACAAAAAAGCTTCTGGCTTGCATATGGCTGACAATTCAGCAAAGACCTGCTTCTTCAGGTTCATTTCCTCAAATACTGCTTCAATGACTAAATCTACACCACCCAGCTCCTTCATAGATGTAGTTAACCTGGGTTTTGGTACTGACCAAGTGTGGACATTCTGTTGCATTTCGGATGCTTCCTTTTCCAAGATTAAGGTTATTGACCTGTCTGCAATTTCCAGCTGCTTCTTGTCTGACTCTACAGCAATCACAGGTATCTTGGCTCTTGCAAGAGATATGACAATGCCTCGGCCCATGGTTCCCAAGCCTGCAAATAAGAGTGAAGGAGAAAAAGAGTGATTCAGTGGTACTGGGGACTGGAAAATTTCTCGCTGGATATAAGGCATCAGTGGCACTATGACATTTAAAGAGATTAATTCAAGGAACACAATGGATTGAGTACTAGTAATGCCTAGGCACTGTGTAAGTGCTTCAGAGGTTATGAAAATGTATCAGAGGTGGTGGACTTGGCTCAGTGGTTAGGGTGTCCATCTACCACATGGGAGGTCCGCGGTTCAAACCCCAGGCCTCCTTGACCCGTGTGGAGCTGGCCCATGTGCAGTACTGATGTGCACAAGGAGTGCCGTGCCACACAGGGGTGTCCCCCGCGTAGGGGAGGCCCACGCGCAAGGAGTGCACCCCCGTAAGGAGAGCCACTCAGCGCGAAAGAAAGTGCAGCCTGCCCAGAAATGGTGCTGCACACACGGAGAGCTGACACAGCAAGATGATGCAACAAAAAGAAACACAGATTCCCATGCCGCTGTCAACAACAGAAGCGGACAAAGAAGACACAGCAAATAGACACAGAGAACAGACAACAGGGGTGGGGAGGGGGAAGGGGAGAGAAATAAATAAATAAATAAATCTCAAAAAAAAAAAAAAAGAAAATGTATCAGATTCACACACACACACATACATAAACACACACGTATTAGAAAAAATGAGTTTAGCAATGTTGTAGGACACAAGATCAAATACACAAAAGTGAATTGTATTTCTGTATACTAGCTATGAACAATTTGAAAATGAAATTAAGAAAATCCCATATACAATAGCATCAAAATTAATAAAGTATTTAGGAATAAATTCAACAAAAGAAGTATAGGACTTGTATACTAAAAAAACTATAAAATACTGTTGAAATTAAAGAAGTCCTAAATAAATGAAAGGATAACCCATGTTAATGAATCAGAAGACTTAATATTGTTAGGATGGCAATACTCCTCAAATAGATGTGTAGAGCCAATGAAATCCCTATCAAACTCCCAATAGTATTTTGTGGAAATTGACAAGCTCATCTTAAAATTCATATGGAAATGCAGTGAATCCAAAGTAGCCAAAACAATCTTCAAAAAACAATCTTGGAGGACTCACTCTTCCTGATTTTAAAACTTATGACAAATTTGCAGTATTCATGACAGTGTGGTCCTGGGCATAAGAATAGACATACATCAATGAAACAGAATTGAAAGTTTAGAAATAAACCCATATATTTATGGTTAACTGACTTCTGACAAGTGTACCAAGACCACTGAATGGGTAAAGAATAATCTTTTCAACAAATGATGCTGGGACAACTGGATATCCACATTCGAAAGAATGAAGTTAGACCCCTACCCACCTCACCTCCTATACAAAAATTAACTAGAAATGGGTCCTAGACTAAATGTAAGAACTGAAACTACGAAACATCTTTGATCCACTAGAAAAATGTTTGCTTCTTGTTCCTGCAACCTTAAGCTCTTCTGGTCTTCAGGTCTTAGTGCCAAAAGGAAGAGCACTTCCACCAGGAGAACAATAATTCCACTGAACTGGAAGTTAAGATGGCCACGCCCGCCGACTGTTCCTTACTGTCTGCCAGCTAAGAATGTTTTTTATATTTTTAAATAGTTGAAAAAATCAAAAGAAGAATATTTTGTGAAACATGAAAATTACATAAAATTCAAATTCCAGGGTCCTTAAAGTTTTACTGAAAAATGAATGACTATGGTTATTTATTTCCATTTTGTCTAAGTCTGGTTTTACACTCCAATGGCAGAGCTGAGAATTTCCAACAGAGACTGATTGGCCCACAAAGCCTAAAATTTTTATCTGGCTCTTTATGGATAAAGTTTACTGACCCTTGCCCTAGAGAATGGAAGAGCCACTAGCTGGAAGCAACCTGGGTCCAAGAATGATCTGTGGAGCAAGCAAGAAATAAATGTTTATGTTAAGCCACTAAGGTTGTTGGGTTACCGGTTACAGCAGCGGTGTTAAATACCTTAGCTGAACACATTGTGGATGAAACATTACTCTTCCATACTTCATACTGACTGTCTTTAGGGATTGGTTTTGAGTACTAGTTATTAGTAGTGAGATAAGTGATTTAGTTGCTTTGGAATAAAATAATTTCATTTAATTTTCCAAATTTATTAAACATCTGCATTTCACCCAGTAGCAATAAGGCTCAATAGCTCTCACTGCTATAGCAATTTTGTATTCCCTAAATTTAGCTTGGGTAAATACTAGGAGGTAGTGTGGAGTTCCAACTGTGGCCTTCTATCTCTTAGTCCAAAGCCAAATATAAAGTTTCTAACATTGTAGAAATTATGATTTCACAGGGAAGGTAAGGAATACCTTACCCACAGAGCACTTATGCGAAAGTGCTGTAACATAATGTAGGTGATAACTTAGACCCGAAGCCAGATAGGGAAGGAAAGTGCTTATATTTCAAAGCAGGTCTGCTGTGGGTGGACTACAAATTAACTCCCAATCTAAATTACAAAAGTGAACCAGATTAATTACTTATAGAAGTGTTCTAGCTATAATTTCAGATTTTTTTTTATTTCTATAACTTGACACTTGTCATTTAATCATTGAAATTTAAACATGCATGAAAACACAATTTATGTCTTTTTTTTTTTTCAAAAATTTCTTAACTCCTCAATTCTCCTCTCATACTTTATAGTCTAAAAATATTCAAAACTATCAGGCTCAAAGACTAAGCTTTTCACTGTTTCACTGTTTGGTTTTTATATTCTTATATGTACATATTATACTTATGATGCATTTAGTTTCCTAATTTTGCCTCATAAACACATACAGACAATAGCAAGGAGTCCTACTCCCCTATCAGATTACTACCTTTCACTGTCATGGAATTAAATCTTGTCAGGAAATTCTTCTTAAAGAAGTAAACAAAGAATAAGGGATGCTTTAAATACTAGTTGTAAAGTTTTGGGTCAACTGCATTCTACTGCCCTCCTCCGTATGATGGCCCTGAGAGGTGGGAAAACATGAATTTGCTCTGGCACTGATTTGAGCTGTGTCTCCAGCAGGGCTTATAGAAAATGCATAGTTGGAATCATCCAGAATTGGGATTTTACCAGGAAGCACGGTGAAGGGCAATGAATGATGGAATTTGAGGAGAATCGGGAAGTGTGGCTGAAGTAATGATTCTGGAAATTAAAGATGAATAGACAAGAAAGTAAAGATAAGTGAGGCTGATCAAATAATGGCTATAGTCAGAATAATCGACTCAGAGACATGGAAGGATGTAAGGTGGTGATGAAAACACAGGATGTCAGACTTGAGAGGTGGAGAAATACTCAAGGGGATGACAAGGGATATGGTGAATTCAGGAATGTGGGTAATGGAAGTGAAGTGAGGCAAAGCCACTGGCTCTGTGGAGGCAAAGGAATCAGAAGCAAGGGGGCTGGGTGAATTGTCCACCCAGGTGATGAGGACAACCAGAATGGCTGCAGGATTTGGACTAAAATGGGTTACTAACTGTGAGCCAGGTACCAAAAATGTCAGCAAATGAGGAAGAGCAATGAGTGATGAGGCAAGAGAGGCTGGGTGGCAGGACCACAAAGGAGGGTGTCCTGAAGAGGAAGTGACACTGGGGTCCCTGGAGGGTGGGAGAAGCGGTAGTATTTTCTGGAGAGGGCTGCAGAAGTAGCCCACAGGGAAAGTCAGGGTTCAGTCAGGAGACAGAAGATGGAGCTGTTGGTGAAGAGGATGAGGATGGAGGAGGATTCCAGAAGGCACATGAGAGCAGAGGCAGCCTGCATCAAAAAGGTGAAATGCAGAGCAGTGTGGGGATATACATGAAAAAGGGGGTGAATGACCAAATCGTATCACTTTATTTTTATCTACATTGTCTTCTATATTTTCCATAAGACCTTTCAAGTATTTACAGAATGATGTGGGTATACTTAAAAAAAAAAACCTTCAATCTGTTAATCACCATATGCCAGACACAAGCCTTTTAAAAAGGCTCACAACAAGGAAATATGGAAAGTCTCAGCAATGGTTGACAAACATGATACTGATAAACTTAACTTTAGATATTGTTTTATATTAATTATCCTTGGCTTGAAGGAATAAAGGAAAAAAGAAACAGGTCAGTGCACAACAATTAGAATAAATATTGGTGTTGCTAAAATAGAGTACAAAAAGAGGAACAATCAGTGTTCCTGGTCAAACCATTCATCCACTGCTGAAAAACTCAGATGTAAACCCAAAGAGCCAGGACTGGAAAAAGCACAACGTGTCTGTATTAGAGATAGACTATGTTCTACCAAAATTTGACTGAGACAATGAACAGACTGAAAAGATACAGAGTGAGCTCCTTGCCTCCAAGTTGGATTGGTATTAGAGATACACTATGGACCTCCTCCACCTCAGAAAACCGTACATAAGCTGATGCATATAACATTTTTGCTTACCATTTCAGGGAGCTAAAAAATCCCCCCAATTCTACCTCTGAGCCAAGACTAAGAGCAAGTGAAGCTAAGGAAAGAGGCCCAGAAGAGCCAATCAGGTAGCTCGCTTCTGAGGAAAGAAGACATTTCGTTTGGGAAAATTCTGGGGAGGAAAGTAGGAGAGCCACTGTTACAGGGTTCAGATGGACTTTAGGATAGTGGTTTTAAACCAGAGAAAGTGAATGGATCCAGGGACCAGAAAGATAGAGCCTTGATTCCAAATGCCTACTGACAAGAGTGAGAGGCCACACCTTGAATGTGGTACAATAATAATGATTACTAGGAAATCCAGGAGTAGAAGATTCATATGGGAAAGAGGTAGAGATGAGTAAAAACTGCCCAGAGTCTGCAGGCAGGCAGATCTCCACACCACTCCATTTATCAGCTCATTGTTGCGTAGCATCTCTGGACCTCATAGGTAAAATGAAGACAGTGATTTACACCTTGTGGGCTGGGGTGAGAATTAACGTAGCCAACACAGGCAATGTGCGTACCATGGAGCCTGGCACTGGGTGGCCATCAGCAAATGCAATCACTTTACACGTGTCGATTTGGAGACTGACAGTTACCATCCCACATTCTTACCAAGAACGCCAACTGAGGAGATGGGCCTTGCCGATGCTGTTTTCCAAGAAGCGCCGGTGGGGGTTGACCACTTATTTGCATTTCTCTCAGCAAAGAAGGCATATTGCTGGGCTCTAGCTTGCCCTGATTTCTGCAGATACATAAACAGCTCCTTCTCATTCTCGATGCCCACCTCATAGGGATGCTGCACGGCTGCCTGGACTGCACGGACACAAGCCTCCTTTGAAAGGTGCCCAGGGTACTTCTGCCGCACCTTCAAAAGGGCTTCGTTTAAGATGGCGTCCACGTTGGGCAGGATTGGAACTGGCTTGTTGTAAAGTCGACGGGATTCTAGAGACTGACCTGAAAGGAACAGGAAAGGCAATGAGACTTTGGAAATGTTACTTATACAAAGGGAATATACAATCATATATAATAATAACTAGTGTAAAATATTGATGCTCTGTTCAAATTCAAAGTAGAAAATAAAATAATATTCATCAAGATATTTAACGTAACGCTAATATCAAAAACCCTGACATCTTTGCAATTTAGTTCTATAAGATAGAATTCAATAGATTTAAAGCAATTTTTTTAAAAATTTTATTTTATTTATTTTCCCCCCTTCCCCTCCTCCCACCCTGCTGTATTTACTGTCTGTGTTATCTTCTCTTCTCATTTTTTCTCCTCTAGGATTCACCAGGATTCAATCCTAGAGATCTCTGATGGGGAGAGAGGTTCCCTGTCAATTGTGCCACCTCAGCTCCTGGTTTCTGCTGCACTTCACCTTGACTCTCCCCTTGCCTCTCTTTTGTTGCGTCATCATCTGGCTGCATGACTCATTTGCATGGGGCACTGGCTCACCATGCGGGTACTTGCGCAGGCACTCGGGGAGGCATTGGCTCACCACGCAGGCACTTGTGAGGGCACTGGCTTGCTGCGCAGGCATGCTTTCTTTTTTTTTTTTCACCAGGAGGCCCCAGGGATCAAACCCAGGTCCTCCTATATGGTAGGGAGAAGCTCTATCACTTGAGCCACATCCGCTTCCCTAACGCAATTTTAAGTTACCTAATTGAGGCATAAAATGTACATTTTTCTTTTACTCCAAGACCAAGGCAATTTTATAATAAATTAAATGTTAACCTGTCAGTGAGTTTGAAAAAAATATTTCTGAGTGATTAATATTTAAAATTCAAAATAATCTTAACTTTATTTCTAATAATAACAAGAACTTTTAAATATGTAGAAAAGATTTACTGATACTGACTCAAGTGTAGGCATATGATTAATGGAAGAGAACTCAGAGTGCACAAAGAAACTCTTACAATTATGGTCAAATGGTTTTCAACTAAGGTGCCAGATCAATTCAATGGGGGCAAGGAGAGTCTTTTCTACAAATGGTACTGCGACAATTGGATAGCCACATGCAAAAAAATAAATTTAGATCCTCACCCAGCACCATACTCAACAACTAACAAAAAATGGATTGTAAGTCTAAACTTAAGAGCTAAAAATATTAAAATTTCTAGAAGAAAACAGGAAAAATCTTTCTGACTTTGGGTTAGGCAAAGTCTTCTTATATATAACACTAAAAACACAACACAACAGAGAAAAAAATCAATAAATCGGACTTCATCAAAATTAAAACCATTTGCACTCCAAAGGCCACCATTAAGAACATGAAATGAAAAGCTATAGATTAGGAAAAAATATTTGTGTGGCAGGCAGAATAATGGCCCCTCCAAGATATCCATGTCCCAATTCCATGAACCTGTGAATTTATTACCTACTAAAGCAAAAGGGACTTGACAGATATGATTAAGGTTAAAGACCTTGAGATGGGGAGATTATCCTGGATTATCCAGGGGAGACCAATCTAGTCGAATCCTTAAAAGCAGACAGTCTTTCTTAGTTGAGCTGAGAGAGAGTCAAGGGTCAGTGAGATTTGACTTGGGAAGGACTTGACCTGCCACTGCTGGCTATGAAGATGGAGGAAGGGGACCAAAAGCCAAGGAACGCAGCCGCCTCTAGAAGGCAGGAACAGCCATCAATTTACAGGCAGCATGAACATAGGGATCTTGGTCTTATGAGATGAGGAACTGAATTCTACCAACAACATGAAAAAGCAGGAAATGGATAGTCCTTTAGAGCCTTCTGAAAGGAATGTGGCAGCTGAAACCTGGATTTTAGTCAGCTTACCAGACTTCTGGCCTAAAAAACTGTAAAATAATAAATTTGTATTGTTTAAGTTGCTAAATTTGTGTAATTTACCACAGCAATAGGAAACATAATTTACAAACCAAATATCTAATAAAGCACTTATATCTACAATATAAAAGAGCTCTTGCAATTCAAGAAGACAACCTAATTTTAAAAATAGGTGGGAAGCGGGTTTGGCTCAACAGATAGAGCATCCGCCTACCACATGGGAGGTCCAGGGTTCAAACCCAGGGCCTCCTGACCCATGTGGCAAGCTGGCCCACGTGCAGTGCTGATGTGCGCAAGGAGTGCTGATGTGTGCATTGAGTGCTGTGCCACGCAGGGGTGTCCCCCGCATAGAGGAGCCCCATGTGCAAGGAGTGTGCCTCGTAAGGAAAGCTGCCCAGCGTGAAAAAAGTGCAGCCTGCCCAGGAATGGTGCCACACACACAGAGAGCCGATGCAGCAAGATGACGCAACAAAAAGAGACACAGATTCCTGGTGCTGCTGACAAGAATATAAGTGGACACAGAAGAACACACAGCGAATGGACACAGAGAGCAGACAACTGGGGGGCGGGGAGGGGAGAGAAATAAAAAATCTTTAAAAAATAAATAAATAAATAAAATAAAAATAGGCAAAAAACTTGAGTGGATATTTCACCAGAGGATATATGAATGGCTAAAAACACATAAGAAGATGTTCAACCCCATTAATCATGAAGGAAACGCAAATTAAAACCACAATGAATGTGATAGGCAGCTTCTAGATAATGGATATCATTTCTGAGATCAGACTGCAAAAGACTCTGGTCTTGCTCACTCTCTTTTGCTCTCTGACGTGCTCACTCTGATGGAAGAGCCTTGAGCTGCTCTATGGAGAAATCTATGTGGCAAAGAACTGAGGGAGGCCTTTGGCCAACAGCTAGCAAGGCACTGAGGCCCTCAGTCCAATAGCCCATGAGAAACTGAATCCTACCAACAACTGCTTGAATGAGCTTGAAAGCAGATCCTCCCCAAGTCAAGCCTTGTTACCAGTCCCAGCCAGCACCCAAATGCCCTGTATGAAATCCGAGGTCAGAGTACCTAGCTAAGCCACAATTGGATTCCTGGACCACAGAAACCGAGGCAATAAGTAATTGATTTTTAAGCCAGTAAGTCTTGGAGTAATTTGTTATGCAACTATAGTTAACTAATACAGACTCATTAGGGTGATTATCATCAAAAAGGCAGACAGTACCAAGTGTTGATGACAAAGTAGAAAACTAGAGCCCTCATACATTGTTTGAGAGAATGTAAAATGGTGCATTCACTTGGAAAACCATTTGGCAATTTCTTAAAAAGCTAATCATAAACTTATTGCTCAACTTAGCAATTTCCTTTCTAGGAATCTACCCAAGAGAAATGAAAACATATGTCCATAATAAAACTTGTAAATGAATGTTCACAGCACATCATTCATAACAGCCAAAAACTGGAAACAACTCATTGTCCATTAACTGATTAATAGATAAAGCAAATGTGGTATAGCTATCCAATAAAATACTATTCAGTAATATAAAGGAGCAAAACTACTGATAGGATATGCTGCAACATAGATGAACTTCAAAGTCAACATGCTATCTGAAAGAAGCCAGATACAAAAGACTACTAATTATCTGATTCCATTTGTATTAAATGTCCAGAAATGGCAACTCTTTTGAGACAGAAGAATCAGTAGTTGTCCTGGGCTGAGGTGGGAGTGGGAGGCTAACTGCAATTGGGAACTTTCTGAAGAAGTAGAAAGTTGCTATTAACTTTTAGACTATTTTTGGCAAACAGCTCTAAACGTTTTCTAAAACTGTATGATGGTGATAGTTGTATAATTTTCTAAGGTAAATGATGCCGCAGGAAAGCTGTTAAAATACCTAAAGATAAATTGATGAAGAAAAGTACAAGCCCTTTAAGAAGATAAATATTTTATTGAGGAACATAAAATATGACCTTAATAAAAGATACCATGTTCCTGTATATAAAAATTTAATAGTATAAAATATAATTATTTTACATTCACACACACTTAGGTATACAGGAAATCCTTTTTTTTAAAAAATCTATTTATTTATTTATTTATTTCTCTCCACTCCCTCCCAACTCCGGTTGTCTGTTCTCTCTATTTGCTGCATTGTCTTCTTTGTCCACTTCTGTTGTTGTCAGTGGCATGGGAATCTGTGTTTCTTTTTGTTGCATCATCTTGTTGTGTCCGCTCTCTGTGTGTGGCACCATTCTTGGGCAGGCTGCACTTTCTTTCGTGCTGGGTGGCTCTCCTTACGGGGCGCACTCCTTGCACATGGGGCTCCCCTAAGTGGGGGACACCCCTGCGTGGCAGGGCACTCCTTGCGCGCATCAATACTGCGCATGGGCCAGCTCCACACGGGTCAAGGAGGCCCGGGGTTTGAACCACGGACCTCTCATGTGGTAGACGGACACCCTAACCACTGGGCCAAGTCCGCTTCCCTATACAGGAAATTCTAACCAGAAACCTTATGATTCTCTTTTCTTTTCTTTCAATAACTCAACACACTGATTCTAATGTTTGCATGAAAGAATAAATGTGTAACAAATTATGGTTACCAAGACTTCAGCTATGCCAGAAACTGTTCTCTAAAATTGCTACCAACTTTTCAGGAATAAACTATTACATCAAAAATATAGGGTGGTGGACTTGGCCCAACAAAAAAGAGACACAGAGAAAAGACAATGAGAGACACAACAAACCAGAAAGCTGAGGTGGCTCAAGCGAGTGAATGCCTCTCTCCCATGTGGGAAGATCCCAGCATCAGTTCCTGGTGCTTCTTAAGAGGAGACAAGAAGAGAAGACAAGCAGATGCAGAAGAACATGCAGTGAATAGACACAGAGAACAGACAGAGAGCACAAGCAGCAAGGGGGGGTGGTGAGAATAAATAAAATAAATCTTCGAAAAAATAAAAATATATATTCAGAATTACTCCTTAGGTTTTACAGGTTTTCAAAGTGTATTTCTTATATAAAATCCTAGGTAGTTTTAAAGTCTCTCAGCTGTACCTATGTAATAAAATGGGCAGAGTCAGTGGGCCGGCACCAGCATTAGCTGCCCAGGAAAATCAGGATGAGAGGAACCACTAATTGGTGATTTAAATATGCTTGAAATTGAATTTTTTCCTAGACCTGCCCATATCTTTTTCTTAATTCTATGAGACCTTTTAAGGCAGAAGAATAGTCACATTTTTATAAAAATAAGTGAATCATACTCTTCAAGGAAGAAAAAGGGGTGATTCTTTTCTTTCCTTCCTCCCATTAAACTGAAAGGAAGAGATTTTCTCTGCCTAGGATAAAGAGAGACTCAACCTGCAGGTCACAGAAATGGTTTCCTTAGGCATAAAGGGCTCTCTTCTGTAGCCCTGATAGTAAGCTGTGTCCTTCACAGAAGCTTGGCAAGGACAGAACGACTGCACCTTGACAGGCTTCAGGGAGGCACCAAGAACTCTCGAAACATGTGAAAAAGGAAACTCAATTTAGACACGTGCTTAGGCCGCCTATGTGAGGCAGTCACATTGCTCTTTTGAAACATGTTTATATAAATGTTCAAAAAAAGTAAAAATAAATTACAAGGAGCAAAAGACCGATGAAACAGCTAAGTTTTTTTTTTTTAAAGTCACAAAATCCAAACGAATAAAAAGATCATTAAAGTTAACCACAGTCTTCAAAGGCAGAATTAGAATTGCTAAAAATGGCTAACGCGGCCTAGAGCAGCCGCACTAACACCAGGGTTTGCTACAGCGATGAAAACAGAGCGCTTACGTTCCTAAATGAGGCCCCCAGGTCGATGCTCCTTGTGCCCTCCCAATGTGAGTGGAGGGACAGTGAGCCGAGAGCCCGTAGGCTCTTAGTCTTTGAATAACAGCAGATACTTTAAACTTCATGCCAGAAACATGACGTGGGGACAGTTCTTACTACGTTTGGGAATAAGCAGTCTGTGGCCACATGCAAATTCAAACAAATAGCATTTAACAGGACCCTCCTTTCCCCAGTTTAGCCAGAGAAATCTAGATCCATTGCACTGCAATAGTCTGGGAGGTGTCATGAAGCCAATTAACTTCTACAGTCAATTCGCCAGGGTATATCTTAAGTTTGTAGAGAGATCTGCAGCTACTTTCCAAATTACATTTTTTTAAAACTTTTTATTCTCAAAGAAGCTTTAGATTACATGTTATATCAAAATTATAGGGGATTCCCAAATGCCCCACTCTCTCGTCTCCCACACTTTCCCACATCAACATCTTTCATTAGTGTTGTAATTTGTTACAATTGATGCGCACATACTGAAGCACTGCTACTAACCATGGACTATAGTTTACATTATAATTTACACTCTGCCCCACAAAATTTTATAGGTTCTGACAAAATGTATAATGGCCTGTATCCGTCACTGCAATGTCATGCAGGACAATTCCAGTGCCCTGAAAATGCCCCTAGGTTACACCTATTCTTCCCTCTCCCTCCCCTCAGAAACTTTGGTGGCCACTGCCTTTATATCAATGATAAAAGTCCTTCCATTGCTAGAATAATAAGTCTGTAATAGAATAATAATGAATCTACTTTAGTCCATTGTTCATTCCCCAATCTTGAGAATTTTGGGATGGTGTTGCCTACTTTTTTTCTAATTGAGAAGCAGATTAGATCCCATGGGGCAGATGGATGGAACTATCTTGCTTGCAGTTGCAGATACTCTTTGTTCCTTGGGATGGGTGCTGTTCATGATCATCTCCTTGTTAGTTGTCCTGGGTGAGTCCTATGAACTGGAGAGTAGGTGTTGCAACTCTGTAGATTCAGGGCTCAACCGGCACAAGAACAGACCAAAGGTTTAAGTCTCTCAGACATATATTTAACAGTTGGGTGCTAATTATAGGTTCAAATAAAAGGGGCAGAAGTGCTATGTGTAGAGAAACTATAAATGAGTCTAACTCTGTTACACTGGGGAGCATAAATTCCAAAGTAAGGCCCATTGACTGTGCAGAATTCCTGAGCTTGTCTGCTCTGCTTATAGTTTCTAGAGCCCTCGGGATCCCTGCTGCTTACTGTTTACTATGGCAGTCAATGAGATCCTGCTGAGACGTGTGTAAGCATAACTTCTGGAATGCCCTCCCAACTCACTTTGAAATCTCTTAGCCATAAAAACTCATTTGTATTTCAAGGCCTTTTTTCAGATGCACTGGTAGTAGGTGCTTGGTAATAATCCCTTGGTGTCAAGGAGGCTCATCCCCGGGAGTCATGTCCCACACCGGGGGAAAGTTATTGCATTTATATGCTGAGTTTGGCTTAAGAGACAGTCCACATTTGAGCAAGAAGGAGGCTTTCAGGAGATAACTCTTAGGCAACATACAATACGAGGCTAAGTTTCAATTTCCCAAGAAAAGGTTCATAAGTACATTATCAATAACAAGGGCCTGGCATAATGGTCTGTCTTCCTTTACTAGGCACTGCCCATGTACTCGGGGGATTCTTGCCATTTTATTAGAGAATGTAGTAGGGATCCCCAGGATGGGAACTCAATATTCTTTCTGTTATTGGGTGGATCTCCACCCACCAAGACAATGTCCCACGAACAAATGAACATAGTCATATGCCTTAGAGGCATGCCCCAGATGTACCCCTCCCTGCACATCCCCCATCACTGGCACCCACACCAGTGGTCCTCCCCTGCCACAGTTGTGACCCTTCTGCAAAATCACAGTTTTAAAGATACATTTTAACCTCCTAGAGTCCCCTTTCCCCCAAAATTGGTTTCAAAACTGCTGATTGGAATACTGAAGATTGGAAATCCCCTTCTCTACTTCCTTTCCTATTGGATGTGGAAACTAAATAAATGTTTGTAATCTTTTCCTTTTGTTATTTATTTATTTATTTATTTAGGAGGTATGGGGGAATTAAACCCAGGACCATGTACATGGGAAGCAGGTGCTCAACTACTGAGCTACATCCACTTCCCCCTTCTGTTATTTATTTTAAAGTCATCATTTGAGCAGTGAGCAGGAGTGGGAATAGGCTGAAATAATAGAATATTTTACAAGGCATAAAAGGGAACTCAATATTTTTCCATGTGTTTTTTAAAAACTGACATACAATTCTCATTCTTTAAAATTCATCACTTCAAATATACAATTCAGTGGTTTTTAGTATTTTCACTAATTTGTGTTACCATACCTGTATGTTTTTAACCATGTCCTTCATAAATTATTTACTAAGAGACTGCAGGTAGTACTGGTACTCCATGACTAAAGAGTCAAAATTAGGAAAAATTATCTCCATTCTTACCTTGGGTCTCTGTACATCAGTGGTTCTGAAAGTGTGGTTGCCTAGAACAGCGGTATCTACATTGCCTGGGAACTTTTTCGAGATGTAAATTCTTGGGCCCTCCTGAGACCCAGCCAATCTGCAAGTAATGAGTGGGGCCTGCAATCTATGTTCTAACAAGCCCTCCAAGTGATTCTAAGGCACAGAAAAGTTTGAGAACCATTGCTCTAGACCAAGACAGTTATATCAGCTTCAGACAACTATAGATTTGTACCCATGGATGTATTTATTTATAATATACATACATGTGTATTATTAATATATTAGATTTTGGTGGAAACTGTCTTCCAAATCAATCCATCAATTTCACTCTGCCAAAATGATCACATACTAATTGCCATATTTAAAAAAAAAAAAAAAAGAAGAGAAAACAGGGAAGTATAAAAAGGAAGGAGAGGCACAAGACCTCAAATGACAATAAAAGGCAAAAACAAATAAACCTAGTTAAACTGCATGTTTTCTAAGACAATAAATAGCAAAAGTGGGTAAGACTCTCTGAGCTAATCCTCCATTGGATCTGCTCTATTTCTCTACCTTGTATCTCCAGCATTTATCTATTACAAAGTAGCACCAAGAACTCATAAGATTTCAAACAGCGGAGCTCATTTTTGAAAGAATAAACAAGCAAAGAGTAAAAGCCCCAGAGTTTTCCATGGGATCCTAATCCCTAAAACCTGAAACAGACCCTAGAGCTGATCAGGTGGTAACAATGACAAAGAACTGGAAGTCCTAACACTGAGCTTCACCTTCCACCACAGTGGCCCTATAGGTCACAGAACATGGTTTGAAACCAACTAATTTTGTTGAACCCTTTCCTTTTATTGATGAAGAAAATGAAGCCCAAAAAGGTGAGGTGATTAAAGTCCATATAGTTAAGGTTAAGACTAGAATCCAGAACTCCTGCCTTCTAGTCCTGAGCCCGTTTCTAACCAGACTGCCCCCCTTCCACCCTGGCAAAGCAATCCTTTTTCAAAAGATAAACTTTTTTTTAAAATCAAGAGTTTTCATCACCTACCACCTAAATACAACTACTGATAAAAATATGGTATAATCCCTTAACCATATATATATATATGAACACATACATACATATTTGTACCCTTTCCTATCCAGCTTTTTTCCTGCTTAACATTATATGTAATAATTTTTCCAAGTTTGTCAACATTCTTGAAAAATATTTTAATGGCTGAATGGTGTTGATTCACTGAAATCTACCATCTTTTATATAATCCCTTAAAATTAGATATTTGAGCTGTTGCCAATATTTTATAATTATAAATAAGCTTCAGTGAGTATCACAGTATGCAAGTCTTTGTATACTGCTGTGATTTCTTCTCTGTGACAAATTGCTAAAGACAGAGATACTAAGTCAAAAAGTGTAAATACTTTTAAGCCTCAATACATTATTGTCCAATTTCCCTCTAGATAGGATATAGTATAAGCAGTATGATTAGAGCTTATTGAAACTCAATCTCACGCTATTACTTTTTCTATCTATTCTAATTTGCTTGGAAAAAACTCGTCTTTTAAATCACTATGGTTTTTCATTAATCAAGTTTAAAAAACATTTAAGAGTTAATATACTTACTATATAACCCAGCAATCCTACTGTTAGGTATTTACCCAAGAGAAAGGAAAACATGTCTACAAAGATTTGTGTAGTCCCAAAGTGAAAACAACACAAAGTCCATCAACTGATAAATGGATAAACTGCAGTATATCCATACTACAGAATACTATTCAGTAATAAAAGGGAATTAAATATTAATGTATGCAACAACATGGTTGAATATCAAAAACGTTATGCTAAGTGAAAGAAGCCAGACACAAAAGGCTATTACTTTATGATTCCATCTATGCAAAATTCTATAAAAGATAATAAAACTATAGGGACAGGAAGCAGACCAGAGTTGTCTGTGGCCAAGGATTAGGGGACAGGATTGACAAGAAAGAGGCATGAGAATACTCTTTTGGGTACCAGAGCCATATGTTGATTGTGGCAGCAGTTACACAAATGTACACAATCATCAAAATTCATCAAACTCTGTACTTAAAATGAGTGAATTTTACTGTGTGTAAATTATACCTCAATAAAGCTAGAAAGTCAAAACAAAAGCAAATCATTTAAGAAATACTGTGGATAAACTAATTTATTTTCATTTTTGCTTATTTCCTTCTAATTTTTTGCCTGCATTCATAAGTACTTTATGTAGCTATGCTAAGATATATGTAAATTAATATTTGAGGCATTTTTATATCACAAACATATTTCTATATAGTCTTCATGATCATAATTTAAAATTGTTACAAAATGGTCCATAGAGTTGAAAGCCCAAAACAATTCCCCTGCTGTTAACAGGTAAATTACCAAGTTTGAAAGCAGATGATTTTTCAATATTTGGATGCCACCATGTGGACAGACTGTGTAATGTTGTTAAGATGGAAGAGGCTATTTTATAAACGTACTAGATATGATCCTCCTCTCTTTCTTGAAGGAACTTAATTCCTGTGGTGGTTTGGAGCCGTGTGTCCCCCAGAACATGTTCTTAGACATAATCCATTCCTGCAGGTATGAACCCACTGTAAGTAGGACCTTTTGATGAGGTTACTTCAGTTACGCTGTGGCCCAACTCAACCAGGATGGGTCTTAATCCTATTACTGGAGTTCTACATAAAATTCAGACAGAGAAAAAGCCATGGGAAGCAAGAAGTTGAGGATCAATGGAACCTGGGAGAGAAAGGAGAGGCCAGGAGAGGCCACTATGAGCACTGCCATGTGACAAGGGAGCCCAGGACCAGGGCTTGTCAGCAGCCAGCCCCAGAATGGCAGTCTTCAAGAAGAAAGCGTCACCTTGGGGATGCCTTGAATTGGACGCCTCCCAGCCTCAAAAACCTGAGCTAGTAAATTCCTGTTCTTTAAGCCAACCCATTGCATGGTATTTGCTTGAGCAGCCGAGGAAAGGAAAACAACTCCCAAATCTAGGGAAATCAATTAAGGAAAAGAAGTTCCTGTTGAAACTTAACTAAAGCATGGTTGTAAATGATAGACCTGGGTCTGTCTTAAGGCTCAAACCAAAGTTATCATTTAGGGACCTCCAAATGTAAATAGCTGTTGGATAATCAAGTTATTTTTAACACAAAACAATAGTCCTCTTAGGAGGCAAATGAGCCAGACAATGAAAAGTTGGTAAAGACTGTATAGAAATCAGAGAAAGATTGCAGGAAGCATACTCCCATTTAAGCAAGAAGTTGCTAATTCTCTTTACAGACATTTGTTTTTTCTTCCCCTGGTCCCTTTTAAGCCTTTATTTTTGCATTGAAACAGCTACTGGCTAAAGCTACAAAAAGAAATATTATTTCAGCAAAGTGGTCCCTGTCAGAGTAGACAAAAGATGAAGACTTTGAATGGCCTTGCCTAATACCAGCTGGAAAATCAGCACTTGGTTCTGTCTGTAACCCAACTCTCCTCCCAATTATATTTTTTGACAATCTTTAATCCTCTCCATCTCTCTCTTTTTTTAAAAAAAAGATTTATTTATTTATTTCTTCCCCTCCCCCCTCGCCCCGGTTGTCTGTTCTTTGTGTCTATTTGCTGCGTTTTCTTTGTCTGCTTCTGTTGTCAGCAGCACGGGAATCTGTGTTTCTTTTTGTTGAGTCATCTTGTGTCAGCTCTCCGTGTGTGCGGTGCCATTCCTGAGCAGGCTGCACTTTCTGTCACGCTGGGCGGCTCTCCTTACGGGGTGCACTCCTTGTGCGTGGGGCTCCCCTACGCGGGGGACACCCCCGCGTGGCACGGCACTCCTTGCGCGCATCAGCACTGTGCATGGGCCAGCTCCACACGGGTCAAGGAGGCCCGAGGTTTGAACCGTGGACCTCCCATGCAGTAGACGGACGCCCTAACCACTGGGCCAAGTCTGCTTCCCCTCCATCTCTTTTAATTAAAGATACCAACCTCAATAGATTGGAAAGGAAAAGGTTAAAAACAAAAATGAAATAAAAAACCTTCAGGAGTGTTCCTCCAAAGAACTCTTAAAAGAACACCATGAGTCCATGAAGTGAGAAACCAGTGAAAGAAATGTGATTCTATTTGCTGAGACCGAAGCTCTAGAAGCCCACAGCTTTACTGTGGTAAGGCATAGAGAATGTCTATTTGTTGAAACCTGTGTTTACTTGTAGTTTTAACTTTAATTATATTTCTTAATAGCAAATACATTGATGTGGTAAAAATTCAAAAGATACAGAAGAGAAAACAGTGAAAAGTTTCCTTCCAACTGCTTCCCTAGCAACCTATCTCCATCCCCAGAGACATCCATTAACTGTTTCTTATGAATCCTTCTGGAAAAACCTAATGCATAGAAAAACTTTAAGACATATATACATTCTACCCCATATATACATTCTACTCCATTCCCCCTTTTACACAAATTGCAAACTACTATTCACAATGATGCTTTCTTTACTTAATAACTCTTGAAGATTAGAGCATATTGGTATACAAAAAGTTTCTCATTCAATTTTTTTTCCTACAATCTCTTTATTTTTATTTTTTTAAATGATACAGTAAAAAAAATACAGAGGTTCCCATATACCCCCTACCCTCCCTTACCCCACTCCTCCCACATCAACAACCTCTTTCATCATTGTGGCACATTCATTGCATTTGGTGAATACATTTTGGAGCACTGCTGCACCACATGGATAATAGTTTACATTGTAATTTATACTCTCCCCCAGTCCATTCAGTGAGTTATGGCAGGATATATAATGCCCAGCATCTGTCCCTGCAATATCATTTAGGACAACTCCAAGTCCCAAAAATGCCCCCATATCACATCTCTTCTTCCCTCTCCCGGCCCCGAGCAACTACTGTGCCACTTTATCCACATCAATGCTACACTTTCTTCCATTACTAGTTACAATTTTAAGCTGTGTCATATTCCACTGCATGGATGAACCATAAGATACTTATGCTGTTCCTTATTAAAAGGGATAGTCAGATTGTTTCCAATCTTGTGCTATTTTTACAATTATCTTCTTACCTGAAACTCTCTGTGCTAATTTGATTGCTTCTTCCACTGGGTCTGAGTTTACAATTTTATCCAGAATACCTAGCTTAAGTGCTTCACTTGCCAAAACATGTCTTCCTAAAACAAAACAAAACAAATAAAAGAAGTGTGAGATTATAGCAAAAGCATTATTCTCTCTAGTAGCAAATGTTTTCTGTCCTCGATATAAGCACCTATTATTAAAGAAAATCAGTAAGGACCACACTGACTGTTGTAACAGAAAGAGTACTATAGAGGGAACCAGAAAACTTAGATTTAAGCTCCAGGTCTATCTTTTACTATTTGTGTGACCATGAAGAACTGTACGTGGACCATAATTTCCTAAATATGGGAATAATCATGCTTACCTCAATACTTCTGAGTATTCAGTGAAAATAACATTTGATTAAACTTTATAAAGTGTAATGTTCTATTGAAATGTAAGAGATGGTTGACTTTTCTTTTATAATAATAGAGGTAGTAGCAGCAGTAGCATCTACCTTATACCTAGCATACACCAAGGGCTGCAGCTAATTAAAAAAAAGATAAAAGAAGCTGAGGTGGGTCAAGCAATTGGGTGTCTCTCTCCCATGTTGGAAGGTCTCGGGATCAGATCCCAATGCCTCCTAAAGGGAAGACAAACAGACACAGAACGTGCAGCAAATGGACACAGATAGCAGACAGCGAGCACAAGTGGCGGGGGGGGAGTTAAAAATAAATAAAAACAAATCTTAAAAAAAAAAAGAAAAAGATATAGTCCTCAAACATAGAGTTGGGTTGACAGGAAAAAAGCCTACTGGTTAGGCTGGCATTATATAAGCTATCATCAAAATTACACAGTACAATTTTTTGGCTTCCCAGCATTTCCATACATCCTTAAGTTCATGGAATCCATACTGTATAAACTTTGGAGCCCTGCCTCCTACTACACATGCTGAAAAGGAAGCAGAAATAATCAGAACATTGTTTCCTCAGCTCCATGGCAGCCAGGGTATGCCCTGTGACCCCAAACACAGCCAATGGAGTGCTCATCCAGAGTTTTTAGTCTGAAGTTAGTGACACTAAGCAGCAGAAACAGATCAGAGTTCCTGTCACAGGTGCACAGACATGCTTCCTGTCTGTGGTGGTGGCAGTAGGCACACCTAGTATCCTGTGTCCGGTGGTGCGGCTCCAATGTCCAGTCATTGCGCCGGCAGCACCAAGCACAGAACGGCAGCGCCAAGGGCTTAGGGAAGTTCGAGGAGGGTTGGCATCACTCCAGAATTTTGCCTTGGCAGTTGTAAATATGTCATTGGATCAGCATATTCTGAAGGAGGGGTTTGTGGGATACAAGCATCTCTTACCACAGGGTCAGATGGAAGAAGACAATGACCTATCACTTGCTTTCTTGCTAGTACCATCTTGCCTTCTCAAGAGATACTACCTTGTCTTGGTGGCAAACAATTCCAGACTTCACTACTCTTACAGATAGCATTGGTGGACACCATCTTTGAGACAAATTCTTCATTCACAGTTCTCATTAGTGTTTCAGAGAAGCACAAACCAGTCTTCTTGATCCTACAGATGATTCAATGATTTTGGGCAGGGTTCACTCTATAACAGCAGTTTTTTTGGACTTGCCTTTGAAAACAGGCTTCTGAATCTCCTCCTAGGGAGGTGGGGGTGGGTGGTGATGAGTGGGCAAGTAGCTTCAGTGCTCAACTCTTCTGTGTATAAAAGTCACTTGGGTAAGGAGTGAGTGAGTCAGCCTACCCAGGTTAGGGAGACCAAATGGGCATAAAGTAGTAGATAGAAACCCAGGGAATAAAAGGATCTTCAAGGCAAAAAAGGGAGTCATGAGTTAGCCACTAAAATGTTATTCAGCTGCCATAATTTTTTTTTTTTTTTTGTAGTACCAGGTCCTACCAGGTCTGATGACTCCAGACCTCAAGTGTGGGAAGCTGGCACTCAACCACTTAGCCACATCAGCTCCCCCGAGGTTTTTTTCATCTGTTTGCTTGTTTTTTTTTCTAGGAGGCACTGGAGACCAAACCAGGGTGCTCCCATGTGTGAAGCAGGCACTCAACTGCTTAAGCCACATCTGTTCCCAGTAATGATTTCTTCTTCCCTAGATTTCACAAGAGTGGAGGAATACCACTACTGTTTCTACGGAGTTCATGTTTCAAAGAACTAAGGTTCTCAAGACACAGTTCTATATACCCAGCCCAGATCCTCAGGCTGTGGTTTAAACTTGTTTTCTCTTGTGCTGCACTCCGTGTAGACAAAATACCAGTCCCATGGGCTCTAATAAGAATCCTGTGTAGATTCTCTTCTCCAATCTGGGTAATTTCTAATTTTCTAATTTTCTTCATAGCTTTCCAACCTTTAAAATTTTTTTCTACATGAAACCCTTTCCCAGATATCATTCTAAAGTGCTCCTAAAATTAAGCTGACTCCTTAAAAGGATTGCTGTTAGATTTCTTCTAATTCACTGTGACCTTTTCTATGCAAATCAAGATCCATCATTTCTTACTGTTTTACCTTTCCTCTTCAGCATGTTAGAAATAGCAATATTTCCATAAGCAGTGCTTGGGAAAAAGCGTACTTTATTTCTTTTTGTCAAAGACTCCAGTTTTCTTTATGATTTCCCTTAAGATACACTTGAATTTGAGAGTTAATACTGAAGACAGGGCCACAAAATTCCTCAATAACCTCTCATATGCTTTAATTTCTATAAGCCTTAGAATTTACAGACTTGTTTCACAATATTATGGTTTCCCTCTATATTTTATGCATCTTTGCCTTCTTTCTGTTTTGACTTTTGCAGAATGACCTGTCTCATGTGTTTGAATTTCTGCAGTTTTTTGGGCTGTATGCATCCTGGTATGAATTCCACACTAGATACTTAAAATAGTTCACATTCTTAAAAGTGCACTTATACTATTATAAATTAATTTCTAGCTTTTAATTGAAGACAAGAAATTTAATACTTTCAGTTTTTCTGCCCCCCTTTCTCGTTCTATTGGGTTTATTTTTATTTTTTTTAAAGATTTATTTATTTTATTTAATTCCCCCCCTCCCCCGGTTGTCTGTTCTTGGTGTCTATTTGCTGCGTCTTGTTTCTTTGTCCGCTTCTGTTGTCGTCAGCGGCTGGGGAAGTGTGGGCGGCGCCATTCCTGGGCAGGCTGCTCTTTCTTTCACGCTGGGCGGCTTTTCCTCTCGGGCGCACTCCTTGCGCGTGGGGCTCCCCCACTCGGGGGACACCCTTGCGTGGCACGGCACTCCTTGCGCGCATCAGCACTGCGCATGGCCAGCTCCACACGGGTCAAGGAGGCCCGGGGTTTGAACCGCGGACCTCCCATATGGTAGACGGACGCCCTAACCACTGGGCCAAAGTCCGTTTCCCTCTATTGGGTTTATATGCACCTCTTATTTAATAGAAAAAAAAATCCATTTTTATGAATATATACTCATTATTTTAAAATTTGGATCATGTACACAGTTTTGTATCATGATTTCTCTGTCAAACATATAGGTTTTGATCAGTAGTTCTCAAATCTTTTAATCTTAGGACCCCTTTAATCTCTTAAAAATTATTTAGGATTCTAAAGATTTGTGTATCTGGGTTATATGTATCAGTATTTACTGTATTAGAAATTAAATCGAGAACTTTAAAAGAGTTTATTAATTCATTTTAAAGTAGCAATACCAAACCCACTATACTAGTAAACCTACTACTTGTAACAACATTTTTTTAATGAAAAATAACTATGTTTTCAACATAAATATGTGAGAAGAGTGTCGTTTTATATTTTTGCAAATTTCTGTAATGTATGGCTTATGTGAAGACAGCTGGATTCTTGTTTCTGTGTCTGCATTCAACCTGTTGTGGTATCACATGCCAAATAATAGCCTCTGGAAAATTTCACTGTACACTTGTGAAAAAATGAGTGACAAAGGCAAATAATGTCTTATTACTAAGAAAATAGTTCTGATCTCATACAGCCCCTAGTGCATCTAGGAAACATCCAGGGATCCCTGGATCTAAGATTTAGATTTAGATTATCACTTTAAAGATTGCATAGCATTCTAGTATAGGAATATTCTATACATCTAGTGTTTATTTTTGGCTGGAGTGACTTTAGTTCCTTTGAAAGCAACCTTTTGTTTCAATTTTTTTTTTTTTTAAAAAAGATTTATTTATTTATTTAATTTCCCCCCCTCCCCTGGTTGTCTGTTCTTGGTGTCTATTTGCTGTGTCTTGTTTCTTTGTCCGCTTCTGTTGTCGTCAGCGGCACGGGAAGTGTGGGCGGCGCCATTCCTGGGCAGGCTGCTCCCTCCTTCGCGCTGGGCGGCTCTCCTTATGGGTGCACTCCTTGCGCGTGGGGCTCCCCTACGCGGGGGACACCCCTGTGTGGCAGGGCACTCCTTGTGCACATCAGCACTGCGCATGGGCCAGCTCCACACGGGTCAAGGAGGCCCCGGGTTTGAACCGCGGACCTCCCATATGGTAGACGGACGCCCTAACCACTGGGCCAAAGTCCGTTTCCCTCTTTTGTTTCAATTTGTTTTTATCCTTTGGAAGCATGCAAGATTCTGTTACCCGGAAGTTTAAAATCTTTACCAAAATACATCAGAATATTGATATCTCTTCATCAGTTTTTCCAGGAAAACGATGCACTTATAAAAATTCAATCTCTAATTCTATTTCATACCTGAAGAATTTCTTCTATTTTTGTTTTCAGTTTTTGCCTCTCACCTTTCTGCTTTGTTTTGTGCTTTAGAATCTCTTGTCATTCATAGCAGAGACCTCTATTATATACCCTTCCATGTCAGCTGCCTTCATTTGCAGTTTACTTTGGCAAATTCCTCTGAATTCTCTAAATGTGTCTCCAGGCTGCTAATTCAATTATCTGTCGCTATCATGTCTTCTTTCCATTGCTTCAAAAGCAAATGATACTGGCTAATTTTAAAATTTTAAACAGGACGTTCATATGTAATAAAGAAAATATTTCCTAATTTAGAATAATGTGATTTTTCTAAAACTTTTAATATCCTTTCAGCTGTTTCAGCAGACTCATAATCAGGTTTCCATTTTACTGTCAGGGAATTTTTCATAGGTTTGAGATATTTTAGTTTTAAGATTTTAATAATTTGTTTCTTTTGGCCATTGAACAATAACTGCTGATATTTGCTATTGGTGACTAGGAGCCCTGAAATGTTAGTACGAAAACTCACCCTCAACGTCCTGTTCAAATATAAAGAAAATCTACCTAGACTTAAAGCTGGAAGGTAGGCAGGATAAAGGCACTGTGCCCAACATCTTCCCCAGGACTCTGGGTGCAAAGAATGACCCACCACATCTAGAGCCTGGGGCAGCCTTGTCCTGTGAATGAACATATAAAGAAAGTCATCAGGGCCTGCCAAAGGTCTCTTTGAATAGAGCAGAGGCTTTCTACACTGTTCAGAGAACTAGGAGGACAGGACTGAGAAAATAAAAGCAGAGGGAAGAACAGGACACTAGTTCCATCAGGCAACTGGACAGAGAACATCTGTAAATGAACTGCAGTGTGCTCGGGCATGTCTTTTCCAAATGGCATTTGAAAGGAACTGTGAAGGGATAGCTTTCCACTTTTCAGAAATACTCTCACATGGATTTCAGAAGATCTGAAAAGGTTGGCCACCTAACCTTAGGGATGTTTCCCCGGGGACAGTGCCTATAAGGTTGGTGGATTTTCCTCATTCATATCAGTAGAAAATCTTTAACTTTCAATAACAATTTTATTAATCTTGTAAAAAACAGTGCTTCTTAAAATTGTTTTCCAAACCATAAGGTGAGATTCTTAATATTAATATTATTAATAACCACTGTATTAGTTTCCTATTGCTGCTGTTAAGAAATTACCTCTTATGTAGTGGCTGAAAACACCATCACCCATTATCATACAGTTCAGGAAATCAGAAGTAAAGAATGGGATGACAAAGTTGGGCTCCTTCTCGAGGTTCTAACGGAGAATAATCCGTGTCCCTGCTTTTTCAAGTTTCTGGAGGCTGCCTACATTCCTTGGCCTGTGGACTCTTCCTGAACCTACAAAGCCAGCTGCATAGCATTTTCTGTCCTCTCTGGCCTGCCTCCCTCTTATAAGGGCTCTTGTGATTCCACCAGACCCACCCAAATTCTTAACTTAATCACTCCTGAAAGTCCCTTTTGAAGGTAAGACATCAGAGTCACAGGTTCTGGGGATTAGGACATGGACATCTTTTGGGGCCATTTTTCTGCTCACCACAGTTATCATTATCAAACACCTTCTATGGAATTGGTGCTATACCAGAAGCATATCATATTATTTCATTATTCCTTAAAACATAGGTTGTTGTTTCACTGATAAGATAACGGAGGTTGAAAGGAGTTCAGAAGACCTCTTTCCTGAACTCCAGGCCAGTCTTTTCAACTGCCTACTTGACACTTACACTTGGATGTATAACAGGCTTTTCAAACGTCCAGCCCAATTCCTTGCATTGACCTAGACAGCTGTTGGCAGGGCTTATACTGACCTGAGGTAATTAAGTCGAGTGCAGCAGGAACACCGATGAGTCTGGGGAGAAGCTGGGTTCCTCTTGCACCAGGAATAAGTCCTAGTTTAACTTCTGGGAGGCCAACCCGTGCCTATCAAAAATTGAAGGCATAAGAGCAATCAGAACAAGATGATACTTCAGAGAAAAGGCAAGCATTCCCCTGGATTTCCCACAACTTCAAAAACATTGCAGAGGCTGATATGGCTCAAGCAGCTAACGCCTGCTTCCCACATGAGAGGCCCCGAGTTGAGTTCCCGGTGCCTCCTAAAAACAAAAAAGAAGTAAATAAAAAAATCCAACACGGGGGAGCTGATGTGGCTCAGTGGTTGAGTGCCAGCTTCCTACATATGAGGTCCCAGATTCAATCCACAGCCCTGGAACCTCAAAGGAAGAAAAAGAACATTGCTTCATGGAATTCAGCAAGAGTTTTTATGGGGAAATTCAATGCACACCCTCTCCATTAATTAACAGAGCTGTGCTGTTCCTAAGTCGTCATGTTGAAGCTCATCTCTAGCATTTTTACACAATTTTTTCTCTGATTCTGTTATGACCTGTCTTAGCCAACAAAAACAATGGTCCCCAGGAACAGCTTTCAGGAGACTTGTAAGAGTCAGGCAGCATAAGAATGTGAAAAGACAATCCATAGAATGGGAGAATATATTTGCAAATCATATATCTGATACAGGATTTATATCTAGAATATATACATAATTATTACAACTCAATAAAAAGACAAATCCAATTTTAAAATGGGCAAAGGCTTTGAATAGACATTTCTCCAAAGAAGAGATACAAATAACCAATAAGAACATGACATTTGTTCAATATCCTTAGTGGTCAGGGAGATGCAAATCAAAATGTTAATGAGATATCATTTCACATGCACCAGGAGGGCTATAATCAAAAAGGCAGATAATAACAAGTGTTGGAGGGAAGCAGATGTGGCTCAACTTATAGAGCATCTGTCTACCATATAGAGGGTCCAGGGTTTGATTCCCAGGGCCTCCTGACCCGTGTGGTAAGCTGGCCCACATGCAGTGATGCCATGCGCAAGGAGTGTTGAGCCACGCAGGGGTGCCCCCGCATAGGGGTGCCCCATGTGCAAGGAGTATGCCCCGTAAGGAGAGTCACCCACATGACAAAAGCGCAGCCCACCCAGGAGTGGCACCGCACACACGGAGAGCTGACATAGCAAGATACAACAAAAAAGAGCCGCAGTTTCCCAGTGCCACCGGATAATGCAAGCAGAGGCAGAAGAACACACAGTAAATGGGCACACAGAGCAGACAATGGAGGGAAGGGGAGAGAAATAAATAAAATAAATCCAAAAAAAAAAAAAGAATTCATACTGGAGAAAAACCTTTAAAGGAAAAAAAAAACAGGTGTTGGAGAGGATGTGGAGAATATGGAACTCTCACACATTGCTAGTGGTGATGCAAAATGATGCAGATGTTTTGGAAAGTAGTCTGGCAGTTCCTCAAAAAGTTAAACATAGAGTTTCCATATGACCCAGCAACATCACTCCTGGGTATATACCCAAGAAAAATGAGATGATTTCAACAAACCAATTATTAGAAAAGAGATTGAATCAGTAATTAAAAGCTTCCAACAAAGAAAAGCACAGGACCAGATGGTTTCACAGGGGAATTCTACCAAAAATTCCAAGAAGACTTAACTCCAATTCTGCTCAAATCCAAGACTATATTAAAAGAAATATACACCAGAAGTTTTTGGTTTGAAATATCCCTTATTTTGTAAACATCTGTGTTTAAAATAGATGAACCCTGCTCACAATTCATATAATGGACCCAAGACACAGTACACAAAATTCACCCATCACCCAGAAATGATGGGGGCTCAAGAACAGGTAGTATGCCTGGGGTGTGGCTGAGTTGGAAGAAAAGGCAGGTGCAGAGGTGGTGATGAGTTAACAGGCCAGAAGAACTTGCTCAGTAGTCTGGGGCTCGTGTTAGGATCCAGGCCACCTTCTGGACTGAAGAAGTTCAGAGGTGAAAGACTAACTCTGATATCTTGTTAATGTAGTGTACCCTGAAACTCCCAATGCTCCTTCTGCTCCCATCCCTTTCCCCAGCTGCAGCTCTTGTGGATAGGGCCAATCAGTCCACAAAATCCTGTTCCCATGTTTTTCCTTTTAGAACCTATCATACAGTAAAAAAATATATAGTCCCTCTTTCCTGAGGGAGCTAGGTGGTACTCTGCTTGATCCTCAGGGAATGGCAATACCAATCCACAGGTAGAGGAGACCATAACCCCTTACTGAAGTCCCTGGTTGAGGGCAGGTAAGGGGTTGGTATTACTGCCTTCCCCTACTGCTAGTATGATGCTGCATAATCAAGTGGAATTTATCCCTGGAATGCAAGTTTGGTCAACATAAGAAAATCAATTAATGTAATATATACCACATTAACAGAAGGAAGGAAAAAAACCCACATGATCATTTCAATAGACGCAGAAAAGGCATTTGACAAACACAGCACCCTTTCTTGATTAGAACACTAGGAATAAAAGGAAATTTCCTCCACATGATAAAGGGTATATATAAAAAGACCACAGGGAAGTGGACTTGGCCCAGGGGATAGGGCGTCCGCCTACCACATGGGAGGTCCGCGGTTCAAACCCTGGGCCTCCTTGACCCGTGTGGAGCTGGCCCACACACAGTGCTGATGCACACAAGGAGTGCCCTGCCACGCAGGGGTGCCCCCCGCACAGGGGTGCCCCACGCATAGGGGAGCCCCACATGCAAGGAGTGTGCCCCGTAAGGAGAGCCACCCAGCGTGAAAGAAAGTGCAGCCTGCCCAAGAATGGTGCCGCACACATGGAGAGTTGACACAAGATGATGCAGCAAAAAAAGAAACACAGATTCCTGTGCCGCTGACAACAACACAAGCAGACAAAAAGAAGAACACGCAGCAAATGGACACAGAGAACAGACAACTGGGGCGGGGGGGGAAGGGGAGAGACATAAATAAAATAAATCTTTAAAAATAAAATAAAATAAAAAAATAAAAAGACCACAGCTAACATCCTATTTAATGGGGAAATACTGAAAGCTTTCCTTCTAATATCAGGAATAAGGCAAGGATGCCAACTATTACTACTTTTAACATTGAACTGGAAGTTCCTGCCAGAGCAATAAGACCAAAAAGAAAAAAAAAAAAAAAAAAGAAGAGACGAAGAGGCATCCAAATTGGAAAGGAAGAAGTAAAACCTTTCCTATCTGCAGATGACAGGAGCCTATATATAGAAAATCCTGAAAAATCCACAACAAAGCTCCTAGAGCTAATAAGTGAATTCAGCAAAGTGACAGGATACAAGACCGACACTTAAAAATCAGTAGCGTTTCTAAACACAAGCAATGAACAACTGGAACAAGAAATCAAGAAAAAATACCATTCACAATAGCAACTAAAAGAATCAAATATCTAGGAATAAATCTAAACAAGAATGTAAAGGAATTGTACATAGACAACTATAAGAATTGTATAACAGATAAATAATTGGAAAGACAGTTTGTGTTCATGGATTAGAAGATTAAATATCATTAAGATGTTAATACTAATCAAAATTCCAACAACTTCCTTGCAGAAGTGGAAAAGTCACCAATCACCAAATTTATACGGAAGGGTAAGGGGCCCCAAATAGCTAAAGCCATCTTGAAAAAAAAAAAAGATGGACTCACATTTCCCAATCTTAAAACTCATTACAAAGCCACAGTAATCAAAACAGCATGGCACTAACACAAAGACAGACATTTTGACCAATGTAAAAGAACTGAGAGCTAAGAAATCAATCTTCACATTTATGGCCAAGTGATTTTTAACAAGGTAGCAAAGACTACCCAATTGTGAAAGAATAGTCACTTTGACAAATTGTTCTGGGAAAACTGGATCTTCATTTGCTAAAAAAAAAAGGAGGACCCATGCTTCACACTATGTATAAAAATCAACTTAAAATTGATCAAAGACCTAAATATAAGAGCTAGAACTACCAAAATCATAGAAGAAAATGTAGGGAAGCATCTTCAGGACCTTGAATTAGGCAACAGTTTCTTAGACTTTATACCCACAACACAAGAAATAAAAGAAAAAATAGATAAATGGGACCTCATCAAAATGAAAAGCTTTTGTTCCTCAAAGTACTTTATCATGAAAGCAAAAAGACAACCTACACAATGGGAAAAAATATTTGGAAACCACATATCCGATAATGGATTAATACCCATCAAATATAAGGAAATCCTTAAATTTAACAACAAAAAGACAAACAACCCAATTAAAAAATGGGTGAAAAACTTAAAGAGACATCTCTCCAAAGAAGGTATACAATGGCCAGAAAGCATGTATCAGGACTTCATTCCTTTGTATGGCTGAATAATACTCCATTGTATGTAAATACCACATTTTATTTATCCATTCATCAGTTGATGAACACTTGGGTTGCTTCCATCTTTTGGCCACTGTGATGCTGCTATGAACATCGGTGCGTAAATATCTGTTTGAGCCTGTGCTTTCATTTCTTTGGGTATAACCTAATACGGAAGTGCTAGGTCATGTGGTCGTTATCTACTTAGTTTGAGGAACAGTCAAATTGTCTTCCACAGTGGCAGCACCATTTTACATTGCCACCAGCAGTAAATGATTGTTCTTATTCTTCTGTATCCCGTTTCAACTTGGATTTCACTGATGGCTAATGATGTTGAGCATCTATTCCCAAATGTAGTTTTTTAAAAGAAGGTTACAAAGGAAGGAAAAAAACTGTAAGAAAAAAAATGCGGAGAAGCAGATGTGGCTCAAGTGATTAAGACCTCTGCCTACCGTATGGGAGGACCTGGGTTCGATCCCTGGGCCTCCTGGTGAAAAAGAAGAGAAAGCGTGCCTGCATGGTGAGCCAGTGCCTGCGTGGTGCCCCAGTGCCCATGTGGCAAGCCCAGTATCCAGGAGGTGAGCTGAGTGCCCATGTGGTAAGCTGAGTGCCCATGTGAGTGCCTGCATGGCGAGGCAAGTGCCTGCATGGTGGGGTGAGTGCCCACATGGTGAGCTGAGTGCCTGTGTAGTGAGCCAATGCATGGTGAGCTGAGTGGCCGCGCAGCAAGCTGAGTGCCCGTGCGGTGAGCCAGTGCCTACGCAAGTGAGTCACACAGCAAGATAATGATGCAACAAAAGAGTCAAAGGGGATAATCAAGGTGAAGCGTAGCAGAGACCAGGAACTGAGGTGGTACAATTGACAGGGAACCTCTCTCCACGTCAGAGGTCTCCAGGATTGAATACCAATGAATCCTAGAGGAGAAAGACAAGAAGAGAAGACAAAAAGAGAAACAGATACAGAAGATCACACAGTGAATGGACATAGACACCAAAAACAGCAGGGTGGGGGAGGGGAAGGGGAAGAAAAAAATGCACAGGAAAAGACCAGAAGGAAATAGAATAGAATATTAACAGTGGCTATTTCTGAATTGTGTGTTTGGTTTACATCTTGTTATGGATTGAACTGTGTCCTCCAAAAAGATACAGTGAAGTCCTAACCCCTGGTACCTGTCAATTCAACTACATTTGGAAATAAGGTCTTGGCAGAAATAATCAAGTTAAGATGAGGTCAAACTGCATGAGGGTGGGCCCTAATCCGGTGAGAATGGTGTCCTTATAGGAAGATGGGAAAAGACACAGCCACAGACAGGAAAAAAGAGGGGAACCCCATATGAAGACAGAGACCTGAGGGAAGATGGCCATGTGAAGCTGGAGGCAGAGATTGGAATTCTGTTGCCACAGGCCAAGGAACACCAAGGATTGTGATAACAGCCAGAAGCTGGGAAGAGCCAAGGAAAGATCTTCTCCTAGAGCCTTCTAAGAGAACCTGATCTTGTGGAGCACTTCCATTGCCCCCCAGTTATCCTGCTTCCATCTATTCTATTTCTCTCTTCCCCTCCCCTCAGGGCCCACAGTGACAATCAATCTTCACTGCTTGAAGGACCAGATTTACAGATACTGCAACAATGCTGAGGGCTTGACACACTAGACTATCCTCCCCCATTGGGAGCCACCAATTCTCTCAAGAGACACGATTCCCTCTATTTCAGAACTTCAAGCCTCCCCAGGATGTGAGTACACCTTCCCACTCATTGTACGGGTCTCCATCCAATGATAAAACATACTATGACAAGATGAGCATTCACACACTCCTTAGAAGCCTGCCCCTGTGCCAGATGCTCCCCCTTAAGCACCTTAAACAGGTAATTCTTCCTTATAATATTTTCTAAAGAGTTTTCTCAACATTGTAGTTTCAACCACCAAATGCAATGAATGTGCCACAATGATGAAAGAGGTTGTTGATGTGAGAGGAATGGAGGGGGTGGGGGGTGGGGTATGTGGGAACTTCCTATATTTTTTAATGTAACTTTTTTTGTGACCTATATATCTTTAAAACAAAAAAGGCAATTTAATTTAAAAAATAAAAAAAATTAAAAAAAATTTTAAAGGCAATTTAATTTAAAAAAAAATTAGCATGACTCTGCTACACCTTGATTTTTGCCTTCTAGCCTCAAGAACTATGAGATAATACATTTCTGTTGTCTTAAGCCACCCAGTCTGTGGTACTTAGTCACAGCAGTCCTAGGAAACTAATACACATCTTTATATATTCCTGTATTTTCTTTCTTTTTCTTTTTCAAATTTTAACCTTGTTTTAATCAAGTAACGCAGCTGTCTGGGAAACAGGATTTTTAAAAGATAGTTGAATAGAACAAAGTGAAGGATTACTCTATTACAATATCCTCTGTGAATAAAATTCAGGTTGTATGAATTTTAATTTCATTGAAAGTTTGGCACCAGACTGAATGAATACTGGTCGAAGCCAATATTTCTGTTTAGTGTTTAGAAGCTCTGAACACTTTTCCTTCAGACTAAAAGAAAAGGCTCTATAACAGAATCTTATTTGGGTATTTTGAGTGCAGGTTAGTTTAGACCACCTGTATCTCTTACAGAATTTCAAAAGCAAACTGGTATTGCAGCAAAGAATTTGAAATCTAGGTGAGATGTGAATTTGTAAAAACTTAGATTCCCGTGCCACTGACAACAACAGAAGCTGACAAAGAAGAACAGAGAGAACAGACAACCAGGGGAAGGGGAAAGGGGAGAGAAATAAATAAAATAAATACATCTTAAAAAAAAAAATCAAATATGTTTAAAAAAAAAGAAAAAGAAAACACACATTCCCTCTAGGGTTTAAGCTACTATTCTAAGTCCACCAGATTCTCTCAAAAGGCAGCCAGAAGCCAATTCTTATTTTTCCAATAAGATTGCTAGGTTTCAATTCCTTAAAATATTAAACTAACAAGATTTTATTCCATCAAATGTTTGTATAATTTCAATGTGAAAAATTTTTACACACATTTGTTATAAAGGTCTCATTAAAATCTGTGAAATGGATCACAAAGGAATGAGAGGTGGATGATAACTAGTGCTACAGACAAAATTAGCCCTATGGACTCTTGATTCCCACAGTGTACTTTTTTGTGGAAAGGGATAAATGCAGCAAGTTTTTACCCTGAAAAAGGTGATTACTAAGATATAGTCAGAACCCATATCAACTGTGTTTAGTTAACTGGGACATGGGATTCCCTAGAAAGTTATCAAGTCATGTGTGTCCAAATCAAAAGTCCTAGATGGGCTGGGTCAGGCCTGGTCACCCGCAGTGACCATCATCACAGATTTCTTGGGCATCTGGCTTTATTCAATGTGAAGTAAAAATATCCCAAGTCTTAACAAAAATACAGGCTCTGACTTAGAAGTACACTTTTAACCTTTTTTTTTTTAATAAGATATTTTTTAAAAAATCAAGTCTGAGACATAGTAAAACTTATTTTGGCAAGATAACAACCAAAATCTAAAAAGCATAAATTGTATGTCCTAATGTAAAAGGCATTAAAGAACAACCATAATAGCAAGAGAAAAAATACAGTGAACAAACAAAAGATATAATATGTCTAAACATCTTGAAATTGTAATCTAAATCATAAAGGTAAAAACTGAAAAATTATGCTCAGTTTTTTGCTAGGGATTAAGTGCACTCTTCTGGGCTTCCGCCAAACAAAATCTTAGTGCTTGCTATTTAATCATATCCCCAAATTCAAGAGTTTTCTCTCAGTACAAAGCAATAGCTACATATATATAAAATGCTTATTTGTTAATGTAATAATTTCCCTGGCTCTTCCAATGTGCAATGCACATGACTTCCAAGAGTATAATTTGGGGCAAAAGTACACAAACTGAAAAGCAAAACAAAAAACATTCAAGTTTCAAAACCTGCTCTTAAGGGAGCAGATGCGGCTCAAGCAGATAAGCACCCACTTCCCACATGCGAGATCTCCGGTTCAGTTCCCAGGGCCTCCTAAAAAACAAACAAGGAAAACAAACGAAAAAACCAATGCAGGGGAGCCAATATGGCTCAGTGGTTGAGCACCAGCTTCCCATATACCAGTTCCTAGGTTCAATCCCTGGCCCCTGATACCTCAAAAAAAAAAAAAGAGTCACTCAGATTTTGGAGCAGATGTAGCTCAAGCACTTGAGTGCCTGCTTCACACATGGGAGGTCCCAGGTTCTTTTCCAGTGCCTCCTAAATAAACAAACAAGAAGCAAAACAAACAAAAAAACTAACTCAGGGGAGCCAATGTGGCTCAGTGGTTGAGTACCAGCTTCCCTTATACAAGGTCCTGGGTTCAATCCTTGGCTCCTGGTACCTATTTTTTTAAAAATCTGCTCTTAAAATGATTAATAGGGAGAGAAGATGTGACTCAAGCAGTTGGGCACCTGCTTTCCACATGGGAGGTCCAGGGTTCAGTTCCCAGTGCCTCCTAAAGATGAGCAGATGCAAGGAGCTGATGCAACAAGCTGATGAACAAGCAGTCACAACAAGCAGTCACAACAAGCAGGGAGCAGATATGGCTCAAGTGGTTGGGCCACACTAAGCCACACGGGGAGCCTCAGCTATTACCTCTGCATGGGCAATCCGATAGTGACAGCCCAGGGCCAGCTCTAGACCCCCTCCTAAAGCCACTCCTTGGATAGCTGCCACCACGGGCTTCTCATTTCTCTGTAGTTCATCTACCATTTGTCCCAATGACAAGTCAGAAAAACGTGGAGAAAGGAAGCCATGGATATCGGCACCTAAGGACAAAAAGAAGAGTTAAAAAGAGGGTTGAGAAAGGTTTAAGCTTTGTTATATAACTATAAGGCACCAGAAAACTCTCAAGGAGTCTCAGGCCTCTTTGGGCCCGTGAAACACTTCAAGGTAAAGGAACAAATAGCCTGGGAATGTAAAAAGATGAGAAGAAAGCCTTTGTCTTTATCAGGAATCCTGTATCTTCTAATATCTGTCTTTCCATATGATAGGCACCCACAAACATTTAAAAGTTCAGAGAAAGGTGACAGGGATTCTTCTCTAAAGATCATTATTCTGAGATTGAGTGAGCCCCTCTTAGTTTTAACAAGACCCTGCTCACCATCCTATTAGTGGCAATTGAGCTCCATATCTTGGTTAAGGTCATACGTCATTACATTACAAACTCTCAGAGTAAATGCATACATATGTGTTAGCTGTATGTTAATCGACCAACTTAGAATTTTATTTCTGTGACAGATTTTTTTTGTGATCAATAAAAGTAACAAAAATGAATAAATTAAATTAAATTAAAAATAAAAGTAACATTTACTGTTTTTTCTGTTATAAAAACAGCATGTATTATAAAAAAATTTGAAAAATATACAGTATTAAGAACGTAACCTTCACTCCAAATACTGCCACACAGAGATTACAATTTTCTAGACTCTCTAAACCTACAACTTCTCTAATAATAAATAAGGAAATGAATGAATAAATGAATGAATGTATAAATAAATAAGAGAAAGGAATGTACTACATTCTTTTACTTATAGCATAAAGATATTATTATAATATCCCCATTTTATAGAAATAAGGCCCCAACATAAATATAGTCATTTCACTTTTTAGCTGTTCATTTCATGCATATAGAAATGCAATTAATTTTTGGATATTGACTTTATATCCAGCAAAATTTTAAATTCTCTTATTTTTTCTAATAATTTTCTGATGGATTATTTTGATTCTAAAAACAACATCATATTGGCTGTGGCTCAAGCAATTGGGCTCCCATTACCATGTGGAGGACCCAGGTTCAATACCCGTGGACCTCCTGGTAAAAAAAAGAAAAACAAAAAAAGGCGTCCCAGACCTGCGTGGAGACCAGAAGGCCCCCGTGGGGTGAAGCGACGCACCAGAAAAAAAACCACGACACAACCTGATAGACAAAAACAACATCATAGCTTCTGAATAATCAAGTTTGGCTTCTTCTTTTTCAATCCTTACCACTCTTATTTCTTTTTCTTGCCTTACTGAAGGGTAAGGACTTTGAATTATACCGTGTTAAACAGAAATGATGATAGTAGTCAACTTGTCTTATTCCTTTCCATAGGGAAAACTTTCAATTTATCAATTTGTTTGATGTTTGCTGTAGTTTTTTTAAAAAAATACCTTTTGTCTGATTGACATTTCATTTCTACATTTAGTTTACTAAGAAATTTTATCTTTAATGCATGTCACATGTTCTCAAGTGCTTTTTCTGCAGCTATTGAAATAATCATAGTTTTTCACCTTTAATATTTTCATAGGATGAATTACATTGATCTTCTAATGTTTAACCAATCTAGTATTACCAGGACAGAAGTGATATATTTTTCATATATTGTTAGATTCAGCTTTATAATACTTTTACGTTTTTTATATCTAGGTTTAGGAATGAGACTGGCCTGTAATTTTCCCTTTTCATGCTTTCCTTGTCAGGTGTTGGTATCAAAGTTATGACAGCCTCACAAAATGCGTTTGGAAGTGTCCCCTCTTTTTTGTATCTTCCACACTGTTTGTTTAAGGTTGGAATTATTATTTTCCTTGACTTTTCAGCAGAATTTGCCAATGAAGTCATCTAAACCTGGAATTAACTTTGTGAGAAGATTTTTTATTACTAAGTCAATTTCTTTAATGGTTATAGAACTATTTTGGTTTTCTATTTCTTCTTTACTCAATTTTGGTAAGTTTCATTTTTCTAGAAATTTATCCACTTCATCTAAATTTTCAAATTTATTGGTATGGAGTTGTTCATAATATCTGTATTATCTTTTTTAATAGCTATAATATCTGGAGAAATGTCCCTTTTTCATTCCGCAAGTGTGTTAGTTGTGCCTTCTCTTTTTATCTTGATCACTCTTCCCAGAAGTTTGTCAAGTTTTTGTCTTTTCAAAGAACTTTTTTTAAAAGATTCATTATTATTATTATTTTACTTATTTATCTCCCCTTCCCCCTCTCCCGCCCCCCCTCTGCCAGTTGTCTGCTCTCTGTGTCCAGTCACTGTGTGTTCTTCTGTGACCACTTCTATCCTTATCAGTGGCACAGGGAATCTGTGTTAATTCTTTTTGTTGCGTCATCTTGCTGTGTCAGCTCTCCGTGTGTGTGGCGCCATTCCTGGGCAGGTTGCACTTTCTTTCACGCTGGGCGGCTCTCTTTATGGGGCGTACTCCTTGTGTGTGGGGCTCCCCTACGCAAGGGATACCCCTGGGTGGTAGGGCACTCCTTGTACACATCAGCACTGCGCATGGGTCAGCTCCACATGAGTCAAGGAGGCCCGGGATTTGAACCACGGACCTCCCATGTGGAGGAGTAATTTCCAAATACATGTGAATTTCTAGTTATGTTTTTTGTTACTGATTTCTAGCTTAATTGCAGTGGTGTCTGAGAACTTTTTTTTTTTAAGATTTATTTTATTTAGTTCTCTCTCCTACCCCCCATTGTCAGTTCTCTGTGTCCATTTGCTGTATGTTCTCCTGTGTCCGCTTGCATTCTTGTCATGCGGCACCGAAAAACTGCATAGCTTTTTTTGCTGCGTCATCTTGCTGCGTCAGCTCTCCGAGTGTGCGGTGCCACTCCTGGGTGGAGCTGCATTTTTTTTGTGCGGGGCAGCTCTCCTTGCGGGGTGTACTCCTTGCACATGGGTCACCCCTACATGGGAGACACTCTTGCATGGAACGGCACTTGTTGCACATGGCAGCACTGTGCATGGGCCAGCTCATCACATGGGTCAGGAGGTCCTGGGTATTGAACCCTGGACCCTCCATATGGTAGGTGGATACTCTATCAGTTGAGCCACAACCACTTTCCTGAGAATATACTCTAAGTGAAATTTATTGAGATTTGGTCTTATGTTTCAGTATCTGGTCAATTTTTATAAATGTTTCAGATGAATTTGCAAAGAATATTTTCCAATTGTTGGGTGCACTGTCGTTTTATAACGTAACTTTTTTATAAGTGGGTTAGGGTAAATCTGATAATCCCTAACACTTTTCTGAAAGCCCCTGAGCCCTAATAACATTTTCTCTTCCATCTCCTTTCTTACAATGAGATGTCAAATTCTCTATAATCCTAATCCCTCTCCTCATATGTCAAAGTCACCATATTGTCCATATTGTGCTCCCAACCTTAAATTTCCAGTGAGTAAGCCATTTACTAGCTGGTTAATGTTGGGCACATTATTATTAATATTTTTAAAGATATTTAGATTACATAAATGTTACATAAAAATTAAAGGGGATTCCCATATACACTGCTCCCTACACCTCCCACATTTTTCCGCATTAACAACATTCTTCATTACTGTTGTACATTTGTTACAATTGATGAACACATTTTAGAGCATTGCCACTAGAATGGACTATAGTTTACATCCTCTCCTGCACAATTTTGTAGATTATGGCCTGTAACTGTTGTTGCAATGTCATTCAGGACAATTCCCAAGTCCTGAAAATGCCCCCATATTACACTTGCTTTTTTGGGCACATTATTTTAATCTTTTTTAGGCTAAGCTTTCTTATCTGTAAAATAGGAATAGTCTTGTAGGATTTACTGAGGATGAATATATAATGTGGAAAAATACTATTTACATTATCATTAATAAATAATCTACTCAGTAATCGTACATAAAAGGCAGAATTAATGGTGATCATAATGATTAACATGTTTATGTTATTTAACATCATAATTTCAATACCTCTTTGTTCTCAGACTACCATTAACATGCACTAAACTCCTCTGACTATAGTAAGATTGAATAGGCCCTCATATCCATGTGACTTTTGTCAAGCGTATAATATAGTTATCCTTGAAGTGAGGAAAAGGTGCGACAAACACCACTGGATAAATCACCATTTCAGACATTTCTGCCGTATTTGTCAATACTTTTGCATCTTTACACAGTAACCCAATAAAAAGAACCACAGTCACTGAGGTGGGTGAATAGCAGAAGAAAAATGAACCCCATTTCAAGATTCTGTGTGAATTAAAAAATAGCATTTCTTGAACATCTTCTATCTATGAGTACTGCAGTAATGGTTTTCAGATGTGTTATCTCATTTAATCTCACAAAACAATATATATTATTATTCCTACTTTATAGAGAGAGAAATTGAGGTTCAAGAGATTAAAGGGTATTGCTCAAGCTCCCATGGGGTGGAGACATATACAGAGCAGGTATATATAGCCTGTATATACAGTACAACAGCAGGTATAATAGCCGTCAGGCCTGGGACTAAATGTCCTCCAAAGGCCCAACTTGTTATTAAAGAGACTAAGGGCAAAGTCTCCACTGGGTCTCTCCTATGACTCCCATCTTTTTCTCCACAATGTTTTTCACCCCCACTTAAGTCAGCTATATCCATTACTGTAGAGAAAAAGCTAATGCAGAATCAATTTTGGTCTGTGGCTGCATTCCAGAGATAATGGGATAGAGTGAGACACTGGTTACCTGCAGAGAATCTGCCATCTGCTCCACAAATAACAATAGCTTTTACCGTACTGTCTCTTACAGCTTTCTGCAGTCCCTCTTTTAGTCCATAGAGTACAGTCCGACTAAAAGGAAACAAAAAAATAACATGAAGCAAATTAGTCAAAATTAAACTTCTACCATTTTAGAGGTTTTCCCTTTCCTAACAATGAAAATTAAATGCACACTCGTGTGCACACACACACAATGAATTAAAAGCCTACTTACCTTTAAAGCTTTCACTAATTTTTTTTGACAAATAATATACACCTACTATAAATTAAGCCTTGAGCTGATTCAATGAATCAACTTTTAAAAATCTTATTTTCCTAAACTCTGCTTTAACTTTGCCCACTTAGAATCAGTACTAATCTATTTTAAAATATTATTACATACTTACTATATACAATGCAAAGAGCTTACAACATCTTAAGGAGAGAAAAATGCACACAATTCATCAGGTAAGGCATAGTAAGATGAGTGCTGTCATAAAGATAGAGAATGGTGTGGACGTTCAGAGGGTTAGAAATTACTTTCAATTTGTCATAATGGCAAAGTATAAGAAAACTGAAGAAGAAACAGTCCAGGAGATGTGGCAGGAACTGCTAGTTATCCCAAATATGCATACTCCCTTTTAAAAGTAGTAAGAACCCTGATTTTCATTTGGATACATGGCTCCCCAAAATAAAGACCACATTTCCAAGTCTGCTTTGCAGTAAGGTCTGCCGAAGGCATTATGTTCTGGCCAACAGGATGTCAGCAAGCTTGGTATATGCAACTTTTGGAAAGAGTGAATCCTTCAAGGGTTGAATATACTTTTCTCTTTTCCTTTCCACCCTACTCTTAGCAGGAATGCAGGACATTATGGCTAGATTGGGATGAGCCATCCTGCAGTCAGAGATTGAAACCATGCATTGCGGATGGCAGAGCAAAAGATAGATGGAATTGGTGCCCGCGTTGATTGTGGAGCAGTTATACTATTCCAGGACACTACTGTGAGAGAAATAATTTTTTTCTTGTTTAATTAGCTATATTTTGAATCATCTGTCACTGATAGCTAACCCTAATTCCAATTAATTTAGGAGTAAAGGTCTGCAAAAAATGGGGCATGTAGTAGGTTTAACCAAGTTATCATTGAGAAAGTCATCCACAAAAGAGCCAAGTAAAGCTAAGAATGATGAGTTTGCCAAAGGAAAAAAAAAGGAGACCTGAAGGCAGAGCTCTAGATATGCTCTCATGTCAGAAGTGAGTGATTCAGTAGAGGAATTCAGCACTAGGTGAACCCAAAGTCACAAGGACCAAGGGAAGAGAATTTACCAAGAAGCAGGAAGTTAATCAGTGTGAAGGAATGGTGAAAATGACAACCGGGGAAGCAGACGTGGCTCAACTCATAGAGCATCCACCTACCATATGGATGGTCCAGGGTTCTATACCCAGGGCCTCCTGGCCCATGTGGTGAGCTGGCCCACATGCAGTGCTGCCATGCACAAGGAGTGCCGTGCCACTCAGGGGCACCCCTGCGTAGGGGAGCCCCATGCACAAGAAGAGCCGCCCCACTTGAAAAAAGCACAGCCCGCCCAGGGGCAGCAGTGTACACATGGAGAGCTGACACAGCAAGATGACGCAACAAAAAAGAGATGCAGTTTCTCAGTGCCACCTGATAATACAGGCGGATGCAGAAAAACACACAGCAAACAGACACAGAGAGCAGACAACAGGGGGGAAAGGGAGAGAACTAAATAAAATAAATCTTAAAAAAAAAAAATGAGAACCTAGGTTTAAGCTAAGAACTGACTTAAAAGAAAAATGAAAGAATCAGTTTCCAATTAGTTTGAAATTTCTGAATATTCTGGGTAAAATCCCTGTTGTTAGCGTATAAGAGTGGAGTAGATCTTAAAAGAAACACAACAAAAAACAACAGTGAACTTTTATAAAAAGCAAGTTGTTTAGACCCACAACTATGAGTTAAAGCCTTAGGTAATAAAGGAGATAGAGTCATACCTCATTTCAATGCATTCTGCTTTATTATGCTTTGCAAATATTACATTTTTTTTTTTAACAAATTGAAGGTTTGTGGCAACTCTGAATCAAGCAAGTCTATCGGTGCCATTTTTCCAATAGCATGAGCTCACTTCATGTCTCTGTGTCATATTTTAGTAATTAGTGCAATATTTAAAACTTTTTCATTATTATTATTATATCTGTTATGGTGATCTGTGATCAGTGCTCTTTGATGTGACTATTGTAATTGTTTTGAGGTGCCATGGAACATGTCCATATAAGATAGCAAACTTAATACATATGTTTTATTCTGACTCCTCTACCCTGTTTCTCTCCCTCTCCGTAGACTTTTCTATTCCTTGAGACACAACAAAATTGAAATTAGGCCAATTAATAACCCTACAATGGTCTCTAAAGTGTTCAAGTGAAAGGAAGAGTTGTACATCTCTCACATGAAATCAAAAGCTTAATGTGGAAAATCATTTACGCTTAATGTGGAAGACATTTTGAAAACCAAGTCAGGCTGAAATCTATGCCCCATGTCAAACAGTTAACCAAGTTGTGAATACAAAATAAATGTTCTTGAAGGAAATTAAAAATGCTACTCCAGTGAACACATGAATGATAAGAAAGTGAAAGCTGATATGGAGAAAGTTTCAGTGGTCTGGATAGATCAAACCAGCCACAGTATTCCCTTAAGTCAAAGGCCACTCCAGAAAAGGTCCTAATCCTCTTCAGTTCTATGAAGGCTGAGAGAGGTGAGGAAACTGCAGAAGAAAAGTGTGAAGGTAGCAGAGGGTGGTTCATGAGGTTTAAAGACAGAAGCCATCTCTATAACATAAAAGTAATAATAAAAGGTGAAGCAGCAGTACTGATGTAGAAGCTGTAGCAAGTTATGCAGATGATCTATCTAAGACAATTGATGAAGTTAGCTACACTGAGCAACAGATTTTCAGTGTAGATGGCACAGCCTTCAGGTGGAAGAAAATGCCATCTAGGAGTTTCATAGCTAGAGAGGAGAAGTCAGTGTCTGGCTTCAGAGCTTCAAAGGGAAGGCTGACTCCCTTATTAGTGGCTATTGCAGCTGGTAACTTTAAGTCAAAGTCAATGCTCAATTACCATTCCGAAAAACCCTAGGATCTTTAAGAATTATGCTAAATCTACTCTGTCTATGTTCCATAAATGGATCAACAAACCCTGTATAACAAAACATCTGTTTACAACATGGTTTACTGAATATTTTAAGCCCACTGTTGAGACCTACTACTCAGAAAAAATATTCCTTTCAAAATATTACTGTTCATTGACAATGCACCTGATCACCCAAGAGCTCTGATGGAGGTATACAAGGTTAATGTTGTTTTCACGCCTGCTAACACAACATCCAACTGCAATCCACAGATCAGGGGGTCATTTTGACTTTCAAGTCTTATTATTTAAGAAATACATTTTGAAAGTCTATAGCTGCCATAGACAGTGATCCCTCTGATGGATCCCAGCAAAGTAAACTGAAAACCTTCTTGAAAGGAGTCACGCAGTCCCTAACCCTATAAAGCTGTATCCCCTTCCGCAATAAACCAGACTTGTGCCATCAGCCTGTCTCCGCAACTCCTTCCTGGGTCGTGCGCCCTCCATGCCTTCGGAGCCCCCGAGGGAAGCCTCAGCGGCCGTACGAGGCTTTCTTCCCCACGCCAGGGACCCCTCTCGTCCCACAACGGGACCCCACTCGTCCCTTAACAGGGACCCCGCTCGTCCCACAACGGGACCCCACTCGTCCCACAACAGGGACCTCGCTCTTCCCATAACAGGGACCCCATTTCGCCCCTCACATTCTAGTTGAGAGGAGATCAAATATCAACATTAACAGGACTTTGGAATGAGATGATTTCAACCTTCATGGTTGACTTTGAGGTGTTAAGACTTCAGTGGAGGAAGTAATTGCAGGTGTGGCAGAAATAGCAAGAGAACTGGAATTAGAAATGGAGCCTGAGGATGTGAATGAATTGCTGCAATCTCATGATAAAACTTTAAAGGATGAGCAGTTGCTTCTTATAGATGAGAAGAGAAAATGGTTTCATGAGATGGAATCTACTCCTGGCAAAGATTCTGTGAACACTGTTGAAATGACAAGAAAGGATTTATAGTATTAAGTAAATTTAGCTGATAAAGCAGTATCAGGGTTTGAGAGGACTGAATTTCCAATTTTTAAAGAAGTCCACTGTGGGTAAAATGCTGTCAAACAGCATCACATGCTACAGAGAAATTTTTTGTTAAAGGAAGAGTTAACTGATGGGGCAAACTTTATTGTTGCCTCATTTTAAGAAATTGCCACAGCCACCCCAGCCTTCAGCAATCACCACCCTAATTAGTCAGCAGTCAATACTGAGGCAAGACCATTCATCAGCAAAAAGATTACAACTTGTGAAGGCTCAGATGATGGTTAGAATTTTTCAGCAACCAAGTATTTTTAATGAAGCTATATATATTGTTTTCCTATCATAATGCTATTGCACACTAATAGACTATAGCATAGAATAAGCATAACTTTTATATGCAATGGGAAACCAAAAACTTTGTGTGGCTCGCTTTATAGTGGTATTTACTTTATTGTGGTGGTTTGGAACCAACCCTGCAATACCTCAGAGGCATGTAATTCCTTTTTGCCTAATTCTCTTTCACCTTGCCTTGACTAGTTAATGAGAAATTGACTCAGCTAATGAAAAACAGATTCTGAACCATTAAATAATACTGAGAAGTTCAAAGGACATACTTTTCCTTCTGGGTAAATAATGGCAGCAAAATTAGCTAAAATTATTTCAAAGAGTGCCACTGAGGTGAAGCTCAGTTTTCCCATTTTACCCTATCCCTACCCTACTCTTTATTTTCTTATAATGTTTGCAAATACCAAAAACAAGAAAAATGAAAATGCCTGTAACAGATACAGCTTTACTAGCTTCCAGCCTACTAAAAGGAACCACTGCCTTCTAGCAATGTGAAAGACACAGGGATTAAATGATTTCTTCCCTCCATACTGTCAAGTACGGAGAAATGGAGTCTGGAATAAAGATTATTTACATGCCGATGACCAACACTCTTTAGCTTCTTTGACTATAGGAGATCTTTTTAAACAGTTGTTGTTGTTGTTTTTAACCAAAGATCATCAAATCAAATTTATGGCTATGGCTAAAGACCAGCTTTTTTTTTTTTTTTTTCAGAAATACAAGAGGAGAAAATAACAAAGAATATATTAAACTATATAACATGTAAGGACAAGTTTTCCTTCCCAAAACTTTGGTTTCAGTTATGTATTTGCATTATATGTGTCCTAGGTGGCTATGTAGAACATGGGCTTCGTACTGTCTGAATTATGATTTTAAAAAAGTGTGAAAGCCATTGTTCTGGGAAACAGGCCTGGTAATCAGGCCCATCTATCATTAGTAAATAGGGTTTGTGTTCATCAGAAAGGAATGAAACATGGCTAGCTGAACTACCAAAGAAGGTTTGAAAAAATTATTCAAATAAAAATCTCTTGGTGAATTAGGAAGTGATATTTTCCCACATCAAATCAGAAATAGGAAGGTGAAAAGGAAGGAAAAAGGAAAGAAGGACAAAAAGAAAAGTACAAGGCAATATATATATATATGTGTGTGTGTGTGTGTGTATATATATATAGGCAGGAACCTGTTAAACTTGGTGAATGTGCTGGGATGTACACTCCTATCTAAAATTATAGATCCAGAAGAGGAGAGATGGGAAAGGGGCAGGACAATAGTTGTTCTTGTTGAAGCTGAAATGGACCCTAAGCAACAGCATCTGTTGGTAGGGGCATGAAAAAGGCCTTCTGACTAATAGGGAGAATAATACCTAATATCTGTTAATTGCCAGTTTATAATCCCCAATGCATTTAAACCTTACAAGAGTTGTTTTTTTTTTAATTTCTTGAACTATATCACTCATACATAAACAATAAGTGTATAATAGTTGTGAACTTACAAAACAAACATATATAACATCCACCCTACCACCAAAACTTGCATTTTTAAACCTTTTTAACTAATAATTAAAGAGCATTGTCAAAATATTACTACTAAAAGTATTTTTCCCTAACTAATCCGATTATTATCTATATCATTTATATACGAACATACATAAACAATTAAGTGTACAGTAAAAGTTGTGAACTTACAAAGCAAACATGCATAACATCATACAGGGGTCCCATACATCAACCCTCCACCAACACCTGCACTGTCATGAGATGTTTGTTACAAATTATGAAAGAATGGGAAACGGACTTGGCCCAGTGGTTAGGGCTTCCGTCTACCACATGGGAGGTCCGCGGTTCAAACCCCGGGCCTCCTTGACCCGTGTGGAGCTGGCCTGTGCGCAGCGCTGATGTGAGCAAGGAGTGCCCCACCACGCAGGGGTGTCCCTGCGTAGGGAAGCCCCACGTGCAAGGAGTGCGCCCCGTAAGGAGAGCCACCCAGCGCAAAAGAAAGTGCAGCCTGCCCAGGAATGGCGCCGCCCACACTTCCCGTGCAGCTGACGACAACAGAAGCGGACAAAGAAACAAGACGCAGCAAATAGACACAGAGAACAGACAACCAGGGGAGGGAGGGAAATTAAATAAATAAATCTTTAAAAAAAAAAAATTATGAAAGAATATTGTCAAAATCTTACTACTAATCATGGTCCTTATCTTACATTTGGTGTGTTCTACCCCCAACCCACCCTATTATTTTTTAAATATATTTTTTTATGACAGAAGTTGTAAACTTATAAAACAATCATGCATATGTGCAGAATTCCCAAACAACACCCCTCCATCAACACATCACGATGTGGTGTGTCATTTGCTACAGATAAAATAATATCATCTGATTGTTACCTCACAAGAGTTTTATGAGGTAGATATTGGTATGCCTATTTTATTGTTGTGGAAACTGAGGCTAAAAGAAGTTAAATCACTTGTGATGACACAGAAGGTAAGTGCAGGGTCTTCTTGGAGAAGCTAATCACATGACTAGAGTTGAAACAGGACTGTAACTAGAACTATGGGAGGTTTGGGCAGGAAAGAAATAGAATGGCAGACTTGGACGGAAACATAAAAAGTCTCTTTTTCCTCCCACATTCCTGATGCATGCCACTTCCTCCACTTGCCCAGGCTTCCCATGGAGGACCCAAGTGGCAGGGATCTCTGAAGGCAGCCTAGCTCACCTCTGAACAGCTCTTTATATTCACACATGCATCCATTCAGTAATGTTCAGTGAACGTGTACCAGGTGCCAGGCTGAAGCCTGTTTCCCTGGACTCCTTTGGGTCTGACAGAGGAAATCAAATCCTTCATGTACAAGCAGCTCTTCTAGTATTTGAAGATATTTAACCTGTACTTCCACTTTTCCCCTCTTTTTCAGGGAAACATTCCTAACTCTCCAACCCCTCCTGAGGATGAGGCTCTAAGTCCCCTTACAACCCCTGGCCTTACCTCTGGCCTCTCCACTCTTACAGGATACCAGTTTGCCTCTTCTCTCCATGAATTGTGTGCTCTGAACTAAAAGAGAGGACTCCAGATGTGACGACCCACTCCTTCATTTACTCATTTATTCAGTAAACAATCGTTCACTGTGCTGGTATGAGTCTTTTGTGGGCCTCAGAAAATTATGTTCTTAAGCTAACCCATTCCTGTGCGTGTAAATCTATTGTTATGTTATATTCGGTTAAGGGACCTTTGATTAGATCACTTCAATTAAGGGTCTTTGATTAGATTGTGGGACCCAAGTGGGTCCTAATCCTCTTACTGGAGTCTTTCATAAACAGAAGATTAACAGCAGAGACACACAGAGAGAAGCAGCAGAGACAGAGAACCCAGAAGCTGGAATCAATAGAACACATTTTAGCCTGAAGCTGGAAGAGACCAGGTGTGGAAGAGAAGGGAGAGGCGAGCCATGTGCCTGATTACCCACAGGTGAGCCTGGAGAGAAAGTGAGCCTGGAGCAGAAAGCAGAGACAATCACCATTTTGCCTGCACATGGCAGGACTTCAGGATCACCAGCAACTGACCTTTAGTATAAAGACAGCATCTCTGATAATGTCTTGATTTGGACATTTCCACAGCCTTAGAACTGTAAGCTTTTAAACTTATAAATTCGCATTATAAAAGCCAACCCGGGAGAAGAGGTGACTCAAGTCATTGGGTGCCTCCCTCCCACATGGGAGGTTCCAGGTTCGGTTCCTGGTGCTTCCTAAAAAGAGGCACACAATGAATAGACACAGAGTGACAGCAGAGAGCAAGTGGAAAACAATGAATGGGGGGTGGTATAAATAAATTAATCTTTAAAAAACAAAGCCAACCCAATTCTGGTATATTGCACTAGCAAACCAAGATACTCGCTATCTATAATATAAGTATATTGGGTACTAGGAATAGAGTGCTGAATAAGATAGAATCCTGTGTTTTACGAATGATTGCTCTGTAAACCCAAACTTCTCTAATTAATAAAAAAAAAAAAACACTGACCCTAAGGCAGTCATAATTCAGTACAAGAAACAGATACAGGGAAACGGACTTTGGCCCAGTGGTTAGGGCATCCGTCTACCACATGGGAGGTCCGCGGTTCAAGCCCCGGGCCTCCTTGACCCGTGTGGAGCTGGCCCATGCGCAGTGCTGATGCGCGCAAGGAGTGCCCTGCCACACAGAGGTGTCCCCCGCGTAGGGGACCCCCACGCGCAAGGAGTGCATCCGTAAGGAGAGCCGCCCAGCGCGAAGGAGGGAGCAGCCTGCCGAGGAATGGCGCCGCCCACACTTCCCGTGCCGCTGACGACAACAGAAGCGGACAAAGAAACAAGACGCAGCAAAAAGACACAGAAAACAGACAACCGGGGGAGGGGAGGGGAATTAAATAAATTAAAAAAATAAATCTTTAAAAAAAAAAAAAAAAGAAACAGATACATGCAGATCTAACCAGAATAAGGTCCTAGAACAAAGGAATGAACAAAGTGCTGTGGGAGCTCAAAAGTTAGGTACAGGAAGGCTTCACGGAGGAGAGGACATTTGAACTGGGCTTTGGAAAATGCAGTCGAGGTTCTCATGTAGACATGATTATTCAAGCAGACTTTCTGAAATGCGATAACTGCTTTCTAGGCCATGGGTTGCAGTGGAGCGGTGATTCTCAAAATGGAGTATGCACAAGCGTTACAGAGGGTACTTATTACACAAGCAAATTCCCAGGCCCCATCCGTAGTTTCTGCACCACACCCTTTATGATTCTGAGGCATGAGTTCTACAGGCTACACTTGGAGAACCAGTGCACTAAGGAGATCACCAGCTCTAAACATTGGTCTCTTGCATCCACCATCAGCTACACGCCACCAGTTTGGGGGACTTTAGTCAGTAATTAAATTTAAATCATCATTATCATTATTATAACCTAACTGCCATTTGTTGTTCACTTACTGCATGTAAGTGTGTATACTGGAAGTTTTAGTTATTTCATTTTACTCTCACAATAACCCTGTGAGGTTGGTGGTATCATTCCCATTTTACAGATAAGGAAGCTGAGTAAAAATAAAAAGTTCACTTACCTGGAGTCACCTAGTTTTAAGTAGTAAATGGCAATGTAGAGATTTAGAGACTGAGAAGCCCATATTCTTCTCAGTGTACTCCACTTGCTACCTGCCTCTCTGTGCTTTTTTCATCCTGATTCTTCCAGCTCCTGTTCATCCATAATTTCAATAAGCAGACAGAGGTGCTGATAAAAAACAGTGGCTGAAAGGGCTTAATGACAGAACCTCATCACTAAAATCTTTTTTCTCTTCAAGTGGATATTGATACACTAAGCATCAAGCTTCATTTAGAAAGGCTTTTCAACTAGTTACTACGTCTAGCCAGCCCAGTGACTCGTATTTATCCCAGATACTTAGAGATCAATCTAACACTCGTGTTTTATAGCTATATGAACTGCCCCGAAAGGATAAAATCCTGATTCAATGCTCCGCACATACATTTTAAATTTTAATCAGTTTTATTTATATATATTAAGAAAGCATACAATCTATCCAATGTGTACAATCAATGGTATTCGGTATAATCATAGAGTTGTGCATTCATCATCAATTCAATCACCATCAGAGCATTTTCATTATTCCAATATTAATAGTAATAATAAACAAAACAAAGAAGCAAATAACTGTACCCCTTAATAGTCACCTCTCAATCTAAGCTTCCCCTGCAAAACATAGCTATTTATCTCTCTAGTTTATTTTGTATACTCATATTTTTCTTTTCTTAAGCATTTTTTTCTATTTTATTGATACATATTAATAAAGCATAAATCCATCCAAAGTGTACAATTATCAGTATTTGGTATAATCATATTTGTGCATTCACCACCCCCATCACTCCCAGAGCACTTTCATTATTCTAACAATAATAATAAAAAACAAACAAAACTTATCACTCTCAATCTCTCTATGCCTTGCCTGGCATACGTGGCTCTTATTCTTCTTCCTTTTTTCTAGTGTATTTGTTATTTATATTTTGTAAAAATAGTCTTATATATGCAATATCACCCATATTTATGTTTTACATGAGGTTTTACTATCTTACACATTTCCATGTTACAGTTTTTAGCTTTCCTTATAGTAATACACATGCCCTTAGACTTTCCTTTTCTAACCACTGTCCTACCCAAACAATACAGCACGGCTATTATAGTTACAAACACCATGATATGCTCTATTCATTTCCAAAGATTTACAAACAACCTTTTTACCAACTGTGCAACCAGCTTTCCATTCTCTACCCTCCTTTTATTTTCTGCTGACCTATATTCTAATTATTAACTTCATGAGTTTACACAGTATATTTAGTTCATAATAGCTCAATCATACAGTATTTGTCCTTTTGTGTCTGGCTTGTTTCACTAACATAATATCTCCAGGTTCATCCATGTGGTCAAATGTTTCACGACATCATTTCTTCTGCTGCTGCATAATACTTCATTGTGTGTATACACCACAATTTGTCCATCCATCAGTTGATGCACCCAAAACTGCTGTTTTGGGGTGCAATGCTCTATAAGATGTCTGTTAAATCTAGTTCATTTATCATATTATTCAAGCTCTGTTTCTTTATTTAGCCTCTGTCCAGATGTTCTGTCCAATACTGTGAGTGGTATACTGAAGTCTCCAACTATTATTGTAGAGACATCTATTTCTCCCTTCAGTTTTGCCCCTCATGTATCTTGGGGCATTCAGGTTGGGTGGATAAATATTTGTATAGTGATTTCTTCTTGGTGAAGTGCTCCTTTTATTAATATATAATGACCTTCTTCATCCCTTGTAACAGTTTTGCATTTGAAATCCATTTTGTCCATTATTAGTAAGGCTAGTCCAGCTCTTTATTCGTTACTATTTGCTTAGAATACCTTTTTCCACTCTTTCATTTTTAACCTGGTTGTGTGCTTACGCCTGAGGTGGGTCCCTTGTAGACAACATATAGACGGCCCGTATTTTTTTTCCCATCCGTTCATCAGTCTATGTCTTTTGATTGGGGAGTTCAAACCATTAACATTCAATGTTATTACTGTAAAGGTATTATTTATTCCATCCATTTTGTCCTTTGGCTCTCTGTTGTCATATCATTCTATTGTCTGTCTTATTCTTTAGTTTACCCTTCCTAATAATCTTCATTTCTAAACTCTTCTCCAAATCTCTTGCCCTTGTTTTATCCTTTCAGGCTACAGCATCCCCTTTAGTATCTCTTATAAGTCTGGTCTTTTGGTAACATATTCTATTATTTTGTGTTTGTCTGTGAAGACTTTGAACTCACCCTCATTTTAAAAACATTTTTTTAAAAGATTTAGTTATTTACTTTATTATTTTTTATTTATCCCTCCCCTCCCCCCCCCCCAACAGATGGTTCTCATGTCTGCTCACTGTCTGCTTGCCTTCTTCAGGAGGCACTAGAAACCAATCCAGGACCTCCACCTGGGAGGCGAGTGCCCAAAAGCCTGAGCCACATCCATTCCCTGCGTGCTGTGGCATCTGCTTGTTGCGGTGGGTGCGGCGTCTGCTTGTCTTCTTTAGGAGGCACTGGGACCCAAATGCAGGACCTCCCATATCGTAGGTGGGCACCCAACTGGTTGAGCCACATCCACTTTCCCATCCACATTTCTGAAGGACAGTTTTGCCAGATACAAAATTCTTGGCAGGCAATGTTTCTCTTTCAGTACCTTAAATACATAATACCACTTTCTTCTCACCTCCATGATTTCTTATGAGAGGTCAGCACCTAATCTTACTGAGCTTACCTTGTATATATATATACAATGCTTTGCTTTTCACTTGCTCCTCTCAGAATCCTCTCCTTATTGCTGATACTTGTCATTCTGAATAGTGAGTATCTCTGGGTAGGTCTATTAAGATTTATCCTGTTTGAGGTGCATTGTCCTTCTTGGATATTGATATGTATGTCCTCCATAAGGGTTGGGAAGTTTTCAGTCATTATTTCCTCAAACATTGTTTCTGCCCCTTTTCTATTCTCTTCTCCTTCTGGGACACCAATAATAAGAATGTTTGTGTGTTTCACATTGTCATTCAATTCCCTGAAACTCTGTTCCATATTTTCCATTCTCTCCTCTTTCTGTTCTTCTGTCTTTTCCAGTTCAGATGTTCTATCTTCGAAATCATTAATTCTGTCTTCAAATAATTCAAATCTCCTCTTACGTGCCTCTAAAGTATTTTTTTTTAAAGATTTATTTATTTATTTAATCCCCCCCTCCTCCCCCCGTTGTCTGTTCTCTGTGTCTATTTGTTGCGTCTTGTTTCTTTGTCCGCTTCTGTTGTTGTCAGCGGCAGGGGAAGTGTGGGCGGCGCCATTCCTGGGCAGGCTGCTCTTTCTTTCGCGCTGGGCGGCTCTCCTTAAGGGGTGCACTCCTTGCGCATGGGGCTCCCCCACGCGGGGGACATCCCTGCGTGGCACGGCACTCCCTGCGCACATCAGCACTGCGCATGGGCCAGCTCCACACAGGTCAAGGAGGCCCGAGGTTTGAACCGCAGACCTCCCATGTGGTAGACGGACGCCCTAACCACTGGGCCAAGTCCGCCGCCTCTAAAGTATTTTTAATCTCATCCATCGTGTCTTTCATTCCCATAAGGTCTGTTACTTTTCTTTGCAGGTTTTCAAACCGTTCTTTATACTTTCCCAGTGTCATCTTAGTATCCTTTATTTCTTTAGTCATATTTCCTTTAAATTCTTTGATTTGACTTAGGAGAGTTGTGTGATTATCACTGATTAATTGTATTAATTCTATATCTCTTCAGGATATTTGTTTTGTTCTTTTGACTGGGCCATCTCTTCCTGTTTCCTAGTATGGCTTGCAATTTTTTGCTGATGTCTAGCACCTGAATATGTTGGTGAATTTACTCTGATGGCCAATTTCTCTCTCTTGCCTATTGTGTTGCTTTTTATCCATAGCTCTTCTTTCATATTTGGTTCAACTTATTTTAAGTCTTTAAAATTGCCCAGTTAAGTTTTCAAAATCAGGTTAGGGACTCACTAGTGGGGTGCAGATTTTCTTCCAGGGGTTGGATACAGAGAACAGTTTTTGCAATTTCCAGATGGGCTAGCAGATGGCGTTTATCTGTGGTGCACCTTTCCACAGACGTGTTCCAACTCAGCTTTCCTGTGTTCCTATGTTGAATCTCCAGATTGGAGATTAAAAGCAGGCTCTGCTGTCTGAATTCACTGAAGGAAAGCACCCTGACTTCCCCTCCCTTTTCCCTTGAAACAGATGACAGGGAGGAAGATGTCTGTTCCCCTCTCAGTTGGCTGCAGTGAGCCAGAGCTTTTACCCCAGCTTAAAATCCCAGCCATCATGCTGGCTTGGTAACTCAATGTTTGTCATTTTGGCTTGTCTCTCTGTCCCTCACCCTCCTGGGAGTTGTGTAGCACTGTCATGGTCTGCTGACCCCCAAAGCAGGTCCCTCAGACAGCTTTTGGGCCTCTCTCTGTTGTTTTTGTGAGAGCATTCAGTTCTGTCTATTAGTCCATCATCATCCTCCCACAGCCCTCCTCCCCACATATTTTTTAAAACCGTAGTGGTTCAGCATCCTGCTAGAGGGCTGCTGGAAACTGGAGGGGCATTTTTGGTTACTGCAATCATGCCCAGGACAAGAGATACTAATTATTCTTTAATTCAATGACAAATTGTTCTGTCCAGATGCCAATAGTATCCCACTGAAACAACTCTGAACCATAACATGAGGATGCCTTCCTAAGGAAACAAGGAAAGAAATTCTTCCCACTACAAAGACATGTACATGTGGGAGAAAATGAAAGTTAGGGAAAGATGACCAGAGATATACAAAGAAACCTCTTATGACAAATGTATTTACTGCTCACCAAATATCCAAGTACTCCCTACATTTCACAGCAATGAAGCATTACGACTGTTCTGACCAATGGACTATAAGTAGAAGTAGCAGGTACTGTTTCAAGTTTAAACATATCAGAGCTAACATGCTGTTTTCTGTGTTTTCTTTTCCCCTATCAAAAAGTCCTGGAAGTCAGATATTGGGATGGTGGAATCCCAAGATTAAAGTAGCTTAGATCTCTGAGTCACTGAAGAGGGGACACCTGTCCAGGAGAGTCATCCCAAGAGGCATCAAGAATAAAAAAGACCAAAAAGTAAACCTTTGTCTATACAGTGACTGATATCTAGGGGCTGATTTGTTGCTGCAGCATAACCTAACCCATCTTAACTAATATATCCCTAAAGTAGGAAATTTCACATAAATATTGAAGTAATGAGTTATAGAACTGGAATAAATAACAGGGCTATTTTTAAAATCACAGGTTTAAGGAATATATATAGATGCATAATGTCTACTTAGTCTTTTACTGGATCCAGTATCAAGTTTCAGTCCTTAAGGACAAGTTTTAGTAATTAAGGGGCTCAAAAAAGTAATTTTTAAAAACTTAGGGTTAGAAATAATAGACAAAAGAAGTTATAGTAACTGGGAGGAGAGAGAAAGTAATATAAAATTTGCTTTCATGTAATATTTAATACACCAAAGGCTAATAGAAAAGTACTAAATATTTCTCTTGCAGGGGAGAGGGAATGAGTTAAAACACCAGAATCATTTAAAAGTTATCAGAAAATATGCCTAGCTATGGGTATTAGACTGTGAGACTTCTTTCTCCAGAGTCTTAACATCTACTAATTCTAATCAGAATAAAGATAAGTCCAAAACTGACATATGATCATAATGTTTTTCTTCATCAAAACCAATGTTCTGTTCTTTTTGAGAATGGCAAATAAATGGTATGTTGTTCATCTGTGATTCTATATCTGCTATTTTTAGTATTATTAAATACAACAATTCATATTAAAATAAGAATTGTAATCAAATCAAATCTGATGATGGTAATATATAAAATTCTATTTAAATTGGCAGATCTCTACAGCTAACATCATACTTAGTGAAAAACAGAAAGCTTTCACTTAAGATCAGGAACATGACAAGGATGCCTGCTTTCACCACTGCTATTGAACATTGTACTAGAATTGCTATCCAGAGCAATTAGGCAAGAAAAAGAAATAAAAGGCATCCAAATTGAAAAGGAATAAAAATATCCTTATGCAATACTATATAGAGAGACTCCCCAAAGAATATACAAGAAAACTATTAGAGTTAATAAGTGAATTCAGCAAAGTAACAGGGTATAAGAATGACAAGCAAAAATTACTGGTGTTGGGGAGTGGGTGTAGCTCAGTGGCTTAAGTGCCTTCTTCCCATCTATGAGGTCCCAGGTTCAATCCCAAGTACCTCCTAAAAAAATTTACTGGTGTTTCCATATACTAGCAAAGAACAGTCAAAAGAAGAAATCAAGAAAACAATTCCACTTATAATAACAACTAAAAGAATCAGCTATCTAGGAAAAAAATTAACCCAGGATGTAAAGGACTTGTATGTGAAAAACTACAAATTACTGAAAGAAATGAAAGGAGACAGAAATAAGTACATGGATAGCCAGTGCACATGGATTGAAAGACTTAATATTGTTAGATGTCAATACTACCCAAAGCAATTTGTAGATTCAATGCAATTTCAATTAAAATTCCAACAGATATCCTTGTATAAATGGAAAAGCTAATCATCAAATTCATATGGGGGAAGCAGATGTGGCTCAAGTGACAGAACTTCCGCCTACCATATGGGAGGACCTGGGTTCAATCCCTGGGGCCTCCTGGTGTGTTGGAAACTGAGGCATAGTGGTCTCACAAAGAGAGATGTGCTGTTTCCATGGCTATGCTTTTAACATAGGAATGCAGCAATTAAGCCTTTTGAGTCAAAAGGACAGAGCTGTCCAGGGCAGGGAGAAATACAAGCCAACACACTTTGTAGTTTGAAAGGAATACTGAATCTTTGTACTATGAGATAAGTTCTTTAATTTATGAGTATTGTTAATGGTAGTTACACTACATTGTTATCTCAGTAGTTTGAGTATATATAATGCCACATGTAGAAAATAGTTGTCTGAGGTGTCTCTACTCGCAGTCCCCCTGATCACAGCTCGTTAGTTCTTTCTCTTTGTTTCCTCCCCCTTTTTCTTTTCTTTCATTCCCGATACCCTTCAGGTCCAAATCTCCAACACTGGTGTAAAAGAAGAGAAAGCATGCCTGCGTGGCAAGCAAGAGCCCCGCACAAGTGAGTCATGTAGCAAGATGATTATGCATCAAGAGACAAGGGAAGAGTCAAGGTGAAGTGCAGCAGAGATCAGGAACTGTGACAGGGAGCCACTCTCCCCATCAGAGGTCTCTAGGATTGAATCCTGGTGAATCCTAGAGGAGAGAAAATGAGAAGACAACACACACAGCAGAAAAACAGCAGGGTGGGAGGAGGGAAAGGGGGGACAATTAATAAATAATCTTTTTAAAAAAACTTCATATGGAACTTCCTTTTTGCCCAACATCTTACCAAGGCTACAGTGGTAGCATCTGCTCTCCAAGCTTCAAAATGCCACCCAAGGATGAAAGAAGAAACATGCCAGAAAGTTGTTGAGGAAAGAAAAAGACCCAGTGAACAAATTTGGGGACAAGACCAAAAAGAAGAAGTGGTCCAAAAGCAAAGTTTAAAAAATGCTCAATAACCTTGTCTTATTTGACACATGACAAAGTTTGTAAGGAAGTGCTCAACTACAAACTTCTAACTCCAGCTGTCATCTCCGAGACTGAAGACATGGTTTTCCTGGCCAGGGAAGCCCTTCAGGAGTTGCTTAGTGAAGGATTTATTAGGCTTGTTTCAAAGAGAGTTCAAGTAATTTATACTAGAAACACCAAAAGTAGAGATGTCTCAGCTGCTGGTAAAGATTTGTGAACAGGTGCAAACAAATACACATTTTGGAAAATAAAACATTATTAAATACAGATGGAAGGGCAAGGGACTCAGAATAGCCAATATCTTGAAAGAGAACAAAGTTGTAGGACACACCCTTCCCCATTTCAGAACTTACTACAAAGCTACAGTAGTCAAAACAGTGAGTACTAGCACAAGGACAGATACATAAACCAATCAAATAGAATCAAGAGCACAGAAATAAAGCTCACATCTACGGCAAATTGATTTTTACAATGGTGACAACTCCACTCAACGGGGAAAGAATGGTCTCTCCAACAAATACTGCTGAGAAAACTGTATAGCCACATGCAAAAGAATGAAAACGGGACTCCTACTTCATACCATATACAAAAATTAACTAAAAAATGGATCAATGATCTAGATGCAAAAGTGAAAACTATAAAACTCTAAGAAGAAAACATAGGGAAATATCTTCAGGACTTTGTATTAGGCAATGGATTCTTAATCTTTACCCCAAAAGCACAAGGAACAAAAGAAAAATAAATAAATTGGACCTCATTAAAATTAAAACCTTTGTACATCAAAGAACATATCAAGAACTGAAAAGACAACCTACAGAATGGGAGAAAATAGTTGCACATTATATACTGATAAGGACTTAATATCCAAAATAAAGAACTCCTACAATTCAATAAAAAGACAAACAACCCAATTAAAAACTGGGCAAACAACCTGAACAGATTATTTCTCCAAAGAAAATATATAAATGGCCAATAAATACATGAAAAGATACACAACATCACTAGCCATCAGAGAAATGCAAATCAAAACCACTATGAGAGGGAAGCGGACGTGGCTCAACTGATAGAGAGTTCACCTATCATATGGGAGGTCCAGGGTTCAAACCCAGGGCCTCTTGGCCAGTGTGGTGAGCTGGCCCACGTGTGGCACTGCCGTGCTCAAGGAGTGCTGAGCCATGCAGGGGTGTCCCTCGTGTAGGGGAGCCCCATGTGCAAAGAGTGCTCCCCCCATTGAGTCGCCCAGCGTAAGAGAAGCGCAGCCTGCCCAGGAGTGGCACCACACACACAGAGAGCTGACGCAGCAAGAGATGCAACCAAAAAGAGACACAGATTCCCAGAGCCGCTGAGAATACAAGTGGACATAGAAGAACACACAGCGGGGGGGAAGGGGAGAAAAATAAATAAATCTTAAAAAAAAAAACCAATGTGGGAAGCAGACTTGGCCCAATGGATAGGGTGTCCGCATACCACATGGGAGGTCCACAGTTCAAACCCTGGGCCTCCTTGACCCATGTGGAGCTGGCCCATGATCAGTGCTGATACGCGCAAGGAGTGCCCTGCCACACAGAGGTGTCCCCAAAGTAGGGAAGCCCCACACGCAAGGAGTGCGCCCTGTAAGGAGAGCTGCCCAACGCCAAAGAAAGTGCAGCCTACCCAAGAATGGTGCCACACACACGGAGAGATGACACAACAAGATGACGCAACAAAAAGAAACACAGATTCCCAGTGTCACTGATAAGGATAGAAGCAGTCACAGAAGAACACAGAGTGAATGGACATAGAGAGCAGACAACAGGGGGGTGGGAAGGAAGGGAAGAGAAATTTAAAAAACAAAAAACAATGAGATACCACCTCATACCCACTAGGACGGCATTTGATTAATTAACTAATTTCCCCCTCCCCACCAATGGCTCCCTCATCTGTCTGCTTGTTCTTTGCACTCTCTGTCTGCTTGCTGTGTCTGCTCATTGTGTCTACTCATCTTCTTTAGGAGGCATGGGAACTGAACTCAAGACCTCCCATGTGGGAGGAAGCACCCAAGCACTTGAGCCACATCCTCTCTCTTCTCGTTGAGTCTCCTCATTATGTCTCCTTGTTGGGTCTCCTCATTGCATCATTTCATTGCATCATCTTGTTGCTTCAGCTCGCTGTCTGCTAGTCTACTTTAGGAGCACTGGAAACTGAACCCAGGACCTCCCATGTGGGAGGTGGGTAACCTACTGCTTGAGCTACATCTGCTCCCCATGGCTACTATTTTTTTTAACACCCCCCCTTGCTGCTTGCTTGCTGTCTGCTCTCTGTGTCCATTAGCTGTGCGCTTGTGTTTTGGCTTCTCTCCCTTTTTTGTTGCGTCACCTTGCTGAGTCGGCTCTCTACAGTGCTTGCAGGCAGGGTGGCATTCTGCAGCATGTGCGCAAGCCTGCCTCCACAAGGAGACCCAGGGATGTGAACCCAGGGCCTCCCATATGGTAGATGGGAGCCCAACCGATTGAGTCACAGCTGCTTCCCCCATGGCTACTATTTTTAAAGCATAAAATTGCAAGTGCTGGCAAAGATGTGGAGAAATAGGAAACCTCATACCTCATTGGTAGGAATGTAAAATGGTGCAGCCACTGTAGAAAACTGTTTGGCAGTTTCTCAAAAAGTTAAACAGAACTACCATATGACCCAGCAACCCTACTTCTAAGTCTATACCCAAAGAATTGAAAGGAGGAACATGAACAGATATCTGTGTAATAAAGTTCACAGCAGCATTATTCACAATAGTCAAAAGGTTGAAGTAATTGAAGTGTTAATCAACAGATGAACGGATAAATAAAATATGGTGTATATATATATACACTGGAATATTATTCAGCCATTAAAAGTAATGAAATCCTGTTGTATGCTCCAACATGGATGAACCTCGAAGATATCATTATGAGCGAAATAAGCGAGACACAAAAGAACAGATATTGTATGATTCCATTTATGAAACAACTAGAATACGCAAATTCAGAGACAAAGTAGATTACAGGTTAGCAAAAATAGGGGTGAAGTAGAAAGGGAAGTTAATGAATAATGGGTACAGGGTTTCTGTTTGATTTTATATTTGTTATCACAATTTGCAAAAGAGAATGACTAAAAAAACAATCACAATTAAATGCAATACATAATCCTCAACTGGATCTAACAGTGGAGGAGAAAATACCCAAAAGGACATTGTTGAGACAACCGGAAAAATTGGAATACAGATTGTATACTTTTTATCAATGCTAAATTTTTTGAACTTGATAACTGTGTTACGTGACTACCCTTCTTAGTTAATACACATGGCAGTATTAAGTGTTAAAAGACATGACACATGCGATCTACTCTCAAATATTTACACAATTGAGAAATAGTGATAGAATGATATTGCAAATGTGGCAAAATATTAAAAGTTGGTAAATCTGGGTATCTGGGTAGGGGGTATATTAGAATTCTTTGTATTGATTTTGCATTATTTTTGCAACCTGTAAGTATGAACTTATTTCAAAATAAAAAGTTTAAAATAGGACATTTTTAGTTTAAAAACCGCAGCCCAGTAAACAAATTTAGGCATGGTAAATAAAAAATACACACACACACAGAAGGCCATGCCCGGGGTTCAAGAGGAGGGGGAGAGGAGTAAATAAGTGAGCACAGGGCATTCTTAGGGCAGTGAAAGTATTCTGTATAATGTTGTAATGGTAGTACATGATGTATATTTGTCAAAACCCAGAGAATTGTGCAACATGATGTATATTTGTCAAAACCCAGAGAATCGTGCAACATGATGTATATTTGTCAAAACCCAGAGAATTGTGCAACACAGAGTAAACCCTACATAAACTATGGACTTTAGTTCATGATTTTAACACTGATTCATCGACTGCAACAATTACACTGTGCTAATGCAACATTTTTACATAGGGGAAACTGTGGGGAGAAGGAAGAAACAAATGAGAACCCCTGCACTTTGTAATCAATTGTTTTGTTAATTTAAAAGTGCTCGAAAAATAGTCTATTCATTTTTTTTAAATGAAGAAAAATAAAGACGTTTTCAGAAAAAAAATACCAACAAATTTTTTAATTAGCAGATCTCCTCATTCAGTTTCTTTTTGCTCTAGCAGACAAGCGATTAGAAACTCTGACCAAAAGGTCTCTCTACACTTCGTACAAAACTACTCTTTGTATATGATAATTTGCCCTAATCTTACTCCCTGCCATGGGTGGCTGACTTCCTGAGGCTGATGTACCACTATACTTTTTTTCAGAGATATGGAAACAGCTTGAACTTTCAAAAGACAGCATTAATGTCACTTTGAAAAGTGATGCTCTAACTATATTGTACAGATCTGGGTTAGAGAGTTTAACAAGCATGTTATCCCATGATGACATAAAAGAAGATAAATTGCACCGTAGCTTTTCGGAATATGCTATTTTAATAGGCTTATTCTTACATGGGTCTTTCACTGATTTCCAGTGGCCCTGCATTTTAGAACACGTCTGGAGAGATAATTGCATTTTTATGCTAGAGCACAAGTCTCCTCTACTCATTGCATTGGCATTAAAAAATAAAAAGTTAACCGTTTGTATTATCCAAGTGCTAAAACCCTTGGTTATATATTGTAATGGAGGCCTGGACCCGAGGTTGGGGAACAGAACTCTCGACCAAGGTTCAGGATTGTACTAAATCCAAGACGTCTGAATAACCTGTTTGCCTGGAAAAGTAAAAGTTGTAAGCAAGGAGAGAGGTCCAGCACGAAGTTTGGCGTCGACAGATCAGGTTCGAACCCAGCTTTCCCACCTAGCGGCCACAGTCTCTTGGTCTCAGTTTTCTTAGTGGTAGAACGGAGATGAGAGATTTCTGCAAAGATTAATCAACCTAACCTAGGTGGAGGGCCGGGCCCGTTCAGTTTCTTTCTCAGTTTAAACCAGCAGGGGCGCGGGGCAGGCAGACGCGTGCGTTCCCAGCGGGCCCCGGGCTGGAGGTGACCCGGCCTGTTACCTGATCGCGTTGACCGGCGGGTTTCGGAGGCGAATCAGCGCCAGGGAATTCGGCAGGCGCGCGTACTCGGCCATGCTTCCTGCGCCGCGAGCTCGCCTGTGCGTCCCGCGGCGCGCAGCGGCCGCCTCACCCCGCCGCCCGCGGGGAGGGGCGCCCGCCGGCCAATGCGAGCCCGCCCCCGCGGCCGCCGCCCCCGGGCCCTCGGCCGGGTGTTCCGACCCGGCGCTCGTCTTTCCCCGGGCCTCGCCCCCGCCTGCAAGGGCTTTTGGTCTCTTTCTCATCATTGGCTTCCATCGTGCTCCCATCCTCCTCCTATCAAGGTGATCAAGGACAATGGTAAACCCGGTGGAACTGTGGGCAAGCTGAGGTGTACGACGCCCTAAGCCAAGAGGGGCTGGCTTCTTAGGACAAGTTCTGGGTTCATTAACCTGGCCAAGCTGTTCGCATCAGTCTTCATCTCCACGATTTTTCTGGACAATTATGAGATATGATGCACACCGGGAACACAAAAAACATGCCCATCATAACTTTGACCTAAACCAGCGTGGTTCTATCGAGCAAGCATCGCACAGCAACACAGTGAAACCTGACTTTGTATGACCAATCTTGCCCTTTTATCTTCTGCCCTTCCTAAGGATTGTGATTTCTAATACTTCATTCGTTCATTTATAAAGTGAGCACCTACTATGTGCTAGGTCTAGGCGTGATATTAAAAATAAATAAGGCACAGCCCTTTCCATCTGAAAGTTCAGGCTAAGACAAGATTTCTCTAAGTGTGACTGGTCTCCACAGTCATCTAGTGGTCAGAAGGCAGCCTGGAAGTTTCAGAGGAAAAAACAATGGAATAATTTTGTTCACTGATGTTTCACAAATTTTAACCATAACTAAGGATTATTTTCATAGATATTTTTTGCCTCCGGAAAATAAAAACAGCTCGCAACTCCTAGGAAAGTACTGATTGCCATTTAACCCTGGTAACACAGCAGTCAGAACCCATTCAGTCCTAAAACCAGCCTATCAACTACAGCCTATCACTTCAGTCAGGGAATTAAACAGACAACCCAAAACACAGGCCTCTGAGTGCCAACCAATCAACCACAACCTCATTCAAGCACCCAGCTAGAACAGGTGCTGTCAATCACTCACTCATGCCTCCGAAAATTCCCCAGTCCCTGAACTCCACCTTGTCAGAAAGCTCTATGGAACATCAACAGTCTGCTTTGGTTGGTGAGACTGTGCCTGATTAGCATAGCTTTTCCTTACTACAGAGAGCAATAAATTCAGTTCCTATTTCAGATAGTGGTCTCTTAAGACGAACCCTTTCACCGTGGCACCCTAGCAATTTTGCACACCTCCACATAGGCTCTTACCAGATCTGGGTGGCCTGAAACTCTTCCTAGAACAAGGGGAGACAAATGTGATATGTATCCATTTTGAGGCAGTTTCTCATTCCTATCAGGGTGCCATAAGCTGTTTCTCACGTTTCAACTTCTCAGCTTTTCAGTGAGCTCTGCTTATCACTAGGTTTGAATATAATTTTTCATTATGTCATCTCTATCAGCTTCTGAACTGAAAGCCAGGCATGAAATGTGCCTTCTTGACAACATAAGCTCCTTTTACAAATATCCCTGGCATTCTCCAGCATCCCATTTCATTTCGTGTTGAAAGTACAGTTAGACTATAGCTCACCTTCATACTTTCCCAGATTTCTCTTCCAATCTCCCATCGTATTATTTTGTTGAAAGGTAAATGTTTCATTTGCTAATGATCAGCGTTTTCAGCCTTTCAAACTGGCAGTATTTAGAAATAGATTACATAGACATAAAACTGAGAGATGCCACAGGTTATTTAATCTAACATTTAATATAGGAATACCTCAACAACATGCCTAGCACAAGATCAACACCCCCCCCCCCCGCCCTTCTTTAAATGATCCTAAGGATTGGGAGCTCAATACTCTACGTAGTAGATAGTTCTGCTTGCTTTAAAAAAAAGGTATATTTTACTGAAATCGTCCTTTTCCCTGGGATGTTCTACTCTTCGGTTCTATTTTTATTCTATTGGTTCTGTTATTCTGGTAGAACTCTGACTGATACTCTCATCCAGGAAAATATAGTCAAGGCAGAATCAATAATAATAATAATAATAATGAACTACAGTGGACCACCAAAAAACATTCTTAACCAGGAATGGGCTTCAGAATTCTCTGGGAAGCTTTTTTAATTGACCCAAATCAGAACCTCCTGGAATGGGCCCACATATGTGTATTTTCAAGATTTATGCCTCTCCTTTCCCTCGTTAAAAAGCATTGTCTCATAATAATACTATAATGCAAGCAACTTGAAGACAGTACCACGTTTGGTTTTGCATACATTGCATCAGCAGTGCCTAGCACATTTAAATGCTCAATACAAATATTTATCCATATAACATGGTTATCAAAAAACCTACATCAGAGGGTGGCCACGGTAGCTGCTGATGGTAGGAAGATGGAAGAAGAGATATGGTGTGACAGCATTTTCAGGATTTGCAGTTGTCCTGAGTGGTGCTCCAGGGACGGATGCTGGACGTTGTGTGTCCTGCCATGGCCCACTGGGTGGACTGGGGCAGAGTGTGGACTACAATGTGGACCACTGTCCATGTGGTGCAGCGGTGCTCCAGAATGTATTTGCCAGGTGCAGTGGATGTGCCACGATGACGGAAGAGGTTGTCGATATGGGAGTGGTGGTGTGGATGGGGTGGGGGTATATGGGGACCTCATATTTTTTAATGTAACATTTAAAAGAAAATGAAGAAGAAAAAAATTAATTATAATCTGAAAAAAAAAACCCAAATCATATCTATAAGGATTTCGTTATCTAACCTTGTTAAATCTCTTTTTGAATATCAATACATTTCTCTGATCTTGCCATATTTTAATCCTTTTAAAAACCAAGAAGAAATTAATTTGGCACATCTTGTTCTTAGTGAACACAGTTTGTCTCCTGATGACCATAACTTCCATTTCACAAACTGCCTCCTTAATGAACTATTCTAAAATTTCATACTAACATAAAAATGAAGTCTATAGCATCTTTTATCATCTTTTACCTTATTCAAAAATCACGATAATTAACCATCTTTAAGCTTCTGTCTCTCTCCTTTTCCTTGGGATTTCTCAAAGCCATAATCATATCAACGTAATCCCCAGGCCTAAAATCAAGACACCCTGATGGGGAAACCTGAAGAGCAATAATAGCTGTGAAATATTTTATTATTCTATTAATATTAATAGAAGAATTAGTTACGTCAACTTGCTTTATCCTGACATTATCAATGCATTGCATCATGTTTGCTAATTAAAGCAGACAGAAGAAATGATCCTAGAGGAAAGTCATAATTGGATTTGATTCATCACAAAGGAATATAATACTCCTACTGGCTATTTTACTGAATGCTAGCCATATGCCAGTGTGTGTAGTGTGCCACATATACTACATGAGAGTACCACTCTCATTGATGAAGAAAGATATAGTATAACTCACACTTAAGAGCTACCAACTTAATAATAATAAAAAAAGGACAATAAGTATTGGCAAGGATGTGGAGAAATTAGAACTCTCATACATTGCTGGTGGGTAATGTAAAATGATGCAGCCACTTTGCAAAACAGTCTGGCAATCCCTCAAAAAATTAAGTATAGGGTTATCATATAACTCAGTAATTCTTCTCCTAATAGTACCCAAGAAAATTAAAACATATGTTCACATTAAAACTTATACATAAATATTTATAGCAACATTATTCTTAATACCCCAAAAGGGGAAGCAAACCAATATCCAACAACTGATGAATGGATAAGCAAATATGGTATATCCATGCAATGGGATATTATTCAATCATAAAATGGAATGAAATATTGATATATGGTATAACATGAATGCACCTTGGAGCATTATGCCCAGTAAAAGAAGCCAGACACAAAAGGCCACACAGTGTGTGTGGCAGTTTGAGATTATTTATGAGCCCGCCAAAAGATAATATTTGTAAATTAATCTATTCCTCTGGGTGTGATACACTTTGATTGTTTTAGAGTCAGCTGAGATATCTTTGATTAAATTATGTTAAGATTAAGGCTTTGATTTGACCACATCAGTAGGGTGAAAATCAGGGTTGAGTCCCCATCTCCTTGGTGGGCTCTATAAATGGACCTTCACTCAAGAAGACACACAGGAAGAGAGAGCTCCACAGACATGGAAGAGGAGAGAACTTGATCACTGTGGTCCTGCCATGTGACAGAAAGAAGAAGGCTCAAACAGCGAAAGCCCAGGGAAGAGAGACGAGCCCTATGCCAGCCTGTAGCTGAGAGGGAGGAAGCTGAACTCTTGCAGAGATTGGTGACCATCTTGCTTCAACATGTGGCAAACGACTTTGCCAAGAAAGGAACCTTGCGTTGAACTCTTTAGGGCCTTGTAACTGTAAGATTTTACCTCCAAATAAATACTCTTTACAAAGTCAACAGATTTCTGGTACTTAGTATCAGCACCCCTTTGGCTGACTAACACACTGTGATTCCGTTTGTATGAAATATCCAGAATAGGCAAATACGTAGACACAGAAAGTAGAGTAGTGGTTGCCTAGGGTTGGGGGGAGAAGTGAAATGGGGAGTGACTTCAAATGGTTATAGGGTTTCTTTTAGGGCGATGAAAGTGTTTTGTTCTTTAGGCCTTTCAACTGACAGGATGAGGCCTACCCAGATTATTAAGGATAATCTACTTTATAAAATGATAATCACGTGTACAAAATACTTTCACAGCAATACCTAGATTACTGTTCAGTTAAATATTTGGGTACTTTAGCCTAGCCAAGTTGACACATAAAACTAACCATCACACTGAGCAACTAATAATGTCAGAAGAGATTTTAGATATATTTATAATTGCTCACATTATAATATAAATAAATGTGGGAAACTGTTGAAGAATTTTCTTGCTGCTTTGTACTTTGTTCACAGATTGATATAGTTGGATTCTGGAGAGTTTGTGTCAGTGAGACCTAAAACATAGAGCTGGGTTTGTAATAGTCATTAATACTGTTCACAAATATTCTTGTTTTTTCCCCTCCATGCCATGGTAGGATAACTCTTCCTTGCCTCCTTGAGGTAGGCGAGGTCATGGGACATTGCGGTGGCCAACAAAACGTCAGTAGAAGTGATAGAAGTTTTGGAGACAATTCGTACTTTACACATTATTTTTTTCTCTAGTGTGGCTCCCAGCAACGTTCCAGACAATGACTTCTCAGTCATAAGTGACTACAATAAGAGCTCCTCTGCAGACTCAGACAAGTCTTGTAGCATGAGCAAGAAATTGACCCCAGTTGTTTTAAGTCACTGAGATTTGGGAATTGTTTGTTTACTGCAGTATATCCTGCCTATCCTAACAGATACTGGATTCTAGGGTGAGGTTGTGACTGCATGAATAAAATAGATTATTTCTGTCTAAAAAATCAAGATTATAACCTCTAATGTTGATACCTGGGAATCTGCATGAACATTTGACTTTCAGACTACACTACTTGTACAAGGATCACATGTGCAATCATTTATTTAGAATCCTTTCATAAAAGGAAATTTTGACATAATCATATTAAATGAACCCAAACAATGTACCTACTAACTTGAGAGTAGACTTTCTGTAATATATTCAACCATTTCATCAGTGACTTAGATGAAGACTTGGAATAAAAATTTGTGGATGACACAGTTCTAGGAGGGAGATTTGAAAGACTGGGTAACAAATCAGAATTCAAAATTGTGAGGATCTGCTTAGTGATACTTACCACAAAGAAATTTAACAGTGACAAATGCAAAGCCCTTATCCTAAGGTTGAAAAGATATAAATTGTAGGGAGTGGACAGCCCAGAGATTAATATTAAATATTTTTCTCTCTTTTACTCAGAAAATCACCATGGAATTACTGAACATGCATTCACCCCCTCAGAAGAGAGTGCACAGTGTGTAGATGTGAAGTCTGGTACTGCTATAACCATGTTGCCTCCTTGATGAAAGCTGGGTGTAGGCTGAAGTAGATGCTACTGAAGGAGAGCAAAGAGGGAAAGATGTGGCAGTTTGATATTATTTATGAATTCCAAAAAGAAAAATAGATTATGTTTGTAAACAGGTCTGTTCCTCTGGTGTGATAACCCTTTGATTGTATTAGATTCAGCTGAGATGTCTGATTAACTTATGTTAAGATTAGGGCTTTGATCCTACCACATCATTACAGTGTGACTCGGCATCAAGTTCCAGCCCCTTTGGGCTGATAAAACAGACTCTCACGTGGAAGTAGACACACAGGAAGAGAGAGTGCTCCATAGACATGTCCCCTGGAAGAAAGATGAGTCTGATAGTCTACAGCTCACCTTGTGGAAAGACCAGAGCAGCTGAGCCCAGAAAGAAACAAGCATCAGGGAGAGTGAAGAGCTTTATGCCAACCTACAGCTGAGATTGGAAGAAGCTGGGACCATGGAGCCTTCAGAGGAAGGAAGAAGGCTGAACCCATACAGACATCGCTTGCCATCTTATGTCAACATGTGGCAACAGATGTTGGTGAAAAAGTACCTCTTATGGTACCTTGAGCTGGACTCTTTACAGCCTTTTGACTGTAAGCTTCTATCCCAAATAAACATGCTTTATGAAACCTAACAGAGTTCTGGTACTTAGCATCAGTACCCCTTTGGCTGACTAATACACTAGATGATATTGTTGTGTTTCTGGAGCAACCAACCCTGATGCCTGTCATAACATTCCAATTATAAAAGTCAATTTATCACTTTATTGTTTAAACCAGTTTGTGTAACATTTTTGTGGAAGGTACAAAGATATGCTTCCCAGTTTCCCCTTTCAAGAAGGACGTGATGCACAGCTGTGGGGAGTGTGGCTAGCAGGTAGCCCCCAGCTTTTCCAGGGTCTGCCTCAATTGAAGAGAGTCACCTTGCTCTAGATTACAGCCTTCCTGGGGTAGACTGCACCCAGTATAAAGGGCTGGTCATCTCAGCCTAACACAGGCTCTGATCAGCAATACTCACTCCAGAGCTTCCTCCCAGGTTGGCCAAGGATTCTTTGAAGTGAAGAGTTCAACCTCTTCCTCTGCCTAGTCCTGCTTCCTCCCAATTCCTAATAAAAAAATTTCCCCCATTTCTATATCAGTGTCTACTGCTAGAGAACCCAGTCTGTGTCAAGTTTTCTGTAATATTCAGCCTAACCTAAAATTCAGTAGGACAATTTGAGATTTGTCTTGTCTAGAGGGAGGGAAACATACTCAAAATCTCTGTTTTTAACTTTGTAGTACGGAAAATTTCAAGTGTCTGCAAAAATAGAACAAAGAATATAATGAAACTTAATTTTCCTACCACCAAGCTTTGACAATATCGATACATGACTAATCTTTATCATCTGAACTCTCCCGAATTATTTTAAAATACGTCCCAGATAGTATATTTTTTCATTCATAAATATTAGTGTACTGATGATTGTTTTGAGATGCAATGCAATCCCTTTATTTTTCTACATTCTCCTCTCAATCTTATTTCTATTACTTCATCTTTTCTTCCTCTTCCTACCATCATAGTTTTAAAAAAGGAAGTGTTTCAATGAAAGATAGGAAGTGTTAGTAAGTGATAGAAAGGCCCAGAACTGACCCTAGAGTCCATTCATTCTTTCATTCATTCAACAAATATTTTAGATTTGTCATCTCCCAGAGTATTGGGATAATCAATTGTCACCAAAATAGGTGGATGTTCAAATAAGTGGTAATGTCTGTTCTCAGATAAACTAATCAGAAAGAAAAAAACAAAAACAAACAAGGCCTCTAACTAGCAGTCCCTTCACACCTGCCACCTAGTGGTCACTGTGGTATCATGTAATTTTTTTACTAGGCAGAACTATACTAAGCTTGCTCCAGGAAGGACCTTAAAGAGAAAATTGAGGCCCAGAGAGGTGAAGTGATTTGTGGTTATTAATAGCACAGCTAGTCATAGAATCCAAACAAACTGAATCTAAGACCTGTGTAAATTGTGACTGTTTGAAACTCTTAAAAATGTGACTAAAATAATTTGTTACTAAAACATCATCATATTTTATGTTTATTTTTACCAAGTTACGATGTATTGATAGCAAAGGAAAAAAGCTCTTTTTTTAAAGGTTTATTTTTGTGTATTTCTCTCCCCCTCCCCCCACCCACCCCAGTTGTGTGTTCTGTGTCCATTCTCTGTGTGTTCTTCTGTGTCCGCTTCCATTCTTGTCAGCGGCCCAGGAATCTGTCTCTTTTTGTTGTGTCATCTTGCTGCGTCAGCTCTCTGTGTGTGTGGCGCCACTCCTGGGCAGGCTGAACTTTCTTTCGTGCTGAGCAGCCCTCCTTATGGGACGCACTCCTTGCGCGTGGGACTCCCCTACTCAGGGGACACCCCTGCGTAGCACGGCACTCCTTGCCCGCAGACCTCCCATGTGGTAGGCAGACACTCTACCCGTTGAGCCAAGTCCTCTTCCCAAGGAAAAAAGCTCTTATCATTGAATGAAGGACCCAGACGGGCCTATGATAACATTAACACTGAATTATTTCTCTATTAATAAATAGGTCTGTCTCCACTAGTTTGGAAGCTCCTGGAATGCAAAGGATTGTCCTATTCCTCTCTGTACCCCTAATGCCTGGCCTGGTGTCTGTCTTGAATTAATGAATAGCTAAATGAATGGAATTAGGGGGATTAGATTCTAGAATGTATTGGGAATGAGAGGGAATGTGTTCAAAGTAAATCTGCTCAACACCTTGAGGAAGGTTTTAGGAATGGTGGAGATGGTGCGCATTTTGAGACTCCACTTCTGGTCCTAGTTCTGCCCTAATTGTGTGACCTTTAATCGGTCACTTAAATGGATCCAATTTTCCTTACCGTAAGCATCAAGAGGTTGCCTAAATGATAAGCTTTAAAATTCCTTTCAGTTCTAACATTGTGACTTTTTCCCCCTAAGGATAAATCTCCTGTTCAGTTGGTTCTGTTTTTTTTTTCCCCTGGCTTGACTTCCTTCCACACTCATTTTACTGAGTATCTCCATGTTTTTGAGAGCAGGTTTTATTCGTCTTTTCCCCAGTACCTAGCTCAACAACTAAGTAGGTGGTAGGTAATCAAAATATTTTTAATAGAATTAAAATTGTTTTCTATGCAAGACTCCATCAGTTGGGGGGGTTGGGAAGGCACATGGCATAATCATTTAAAATCTGGGGTTACAGAGGTTAGTGGGAAAATTGATTCTAGTCTTTCTTATCACTTAAATGTTGCAACAGGGAACTCGTTACCCATGCATAATGGAGCAAAAATAGTTAACATTATTGACTGCTTTTAATGTGTCAGCGTTTCCCATGCTTCTCCGGCTAGATTTTCCAGCCGGCAAGGTGGATAGAAAAGAGCCAGGGAAACAAGCTACAGCACGACTCAACCCCGGTGAAACCAAGTCAGTCAGCTGGGGTCACCGCTCAGCGGGATTGCGAGGCGGGGTGAAATTACGGCAGGACATGACGCAAAGGAAGTTACGCCCTCGAGGCGGGACCTGGTTGCAGGGGGCGTCGCGGTGGGCGGGGCGGGGCTCCCGACGTCCACTCTGAGCCTTGGATCCAGGGCAGGTAACCTGCGGGCTGGGATGTGGCTGGGGTCAGGGGCGCGAGCTGGGGTTGGAGTCCCTGTTTGGGCCTAAAGCTCGGGCGGGGAGAAGCGGCTCTTGCAGTAGTGGTTGGAGGAGAGGCTCCTTGACAGGGACTCCCTGAGCAGATGGGGATACAGGGAGCCCTTGGGAACAGGGTTGCGGGGGCCGAGGTCGTCGAGGAAATAGTCTTACAGGAGTCAGGCCTGGGGATGGAGAGACAGCGCCTGGGGCCCTGAGATGAGCTGACTTAGAGTTCATCTCCCACCTACCCTGCCGCCGCGGCTCTGCTTGTAGGGGACAGAGGCCACTTCTTTTCGACTCTTTATCCAGAGGACAGTGCCTTGCCACTATTAGGCATTCTCTGGATGCTCTAGAATGAATGAATTAACATCGAACGATCGAACGAATAAATCTGATTCTGGCTCAGCGGGGGAGCGTTCCCAAATCTCAGTATCCCTACCTCTGAATGTGGAAGTGACTCTTGCCTAGTTTGTTAACCAGTGGTTTATGAGCATGCCGGTGCAGCTAGAGTTAAAGCACATTGTTGTTGTTGTTGTTTTGTAGCTACTGAAGTTTAGAATGTGTCTTTTAATTTTTTTTTTCTGGTGTGGGTAAAGATAATGCGATTGATTGGCTTCTTTCACATTCATTTACTTAAAAGAATTTAGGCGAATGATCCTGGGGAGGGATTGGCTATCAAATGATAAGCTGCAGCTGTAGCACTGAGCTTATAACTAGTGTTCTAAATGCTTTTCAGCAATATAAATCCACTTTCTTTTTTTCTAACGTTTTCTATATTGAAATACTTCTTACATCCGAGATACATATGAGAATTTTTAAATAACGAAAATGAAAACAGTGGTTGATAAAAACTGTTTCACCTATGTGTACACATAAGGTTAAGGCCTGTGCAAGAGTTGTAGGGAATCCCCAAAAGAAAAATCCCAGAAGATTAATAAATTGATTCCTTTGTAAAGCATTTGTTTACGAATTTGAAATGTGATAAAGAGTGGGCATATACTTAAAAAACAGGTATTGTAACCAGATTGTTTTGGTTGCCAAATGGCAAGAAGTGCAGACATCACATCAGGCTATGTAATGGCATCTGAGCATGAATCACTAACTGGATGTAGTTGCAGCAAGGTGATGAGGTGATTGTGTGTATGGGCTTCATGCTATCCAGTGGGAAAGTGTATTTTGAGAGACTCCAGAAATTTATCATTGGATTGGTTGTAATGGAGTGGTAGGAAAACCTGAATTTATGTTTGTTTGTTTGTTTTTCACAAAGAAGAAACATGTAAGCATTTTAAAATATAAAATCGAAGATGCTCTGAAAATAGGTCTAAACAAAACCAAGCCATAAAAGTAAACATGTAAATACGTGATTGCAGTCACTTAATTTTTTTTTTTCAAATTGTCTGCCTTTAAAACTTATTTTCTTAATTTCTGGAAAATGCTGGGGAATTTGGAAGTATCAGTTTCCATTTTCATTCCCACCTTTGTATCCTTTCACTATGGTACCATTTTTAGGATACATGAAAATATGGTATAAAGAAACGTTTTGAGAGTTTCTAGATTTACATTAATGTTAATGTCAATAATAAAGTCTAATTTGGTGCCTGGAACTACTATTCAATGTGATGTCCATTAAATTTTGCACATATAAATTTAAATTTTGCACATCTAAATATTTATATAGTCTATAAAATAGCTGTTGCCTATAATTACCCGTAATGAATTGATATCTAAGTGGTAACCTAGGTATGTACATTGACATTCTTGAGGTTTTCAGTTTTACAGAACACTGATATCTATGGAATCTAATATGGACTTCATTTAAAGAAATTCACGGACCATTCATGGACAAAAACATGAATCAATTTGATTTGTGGCATTCAAATCGTAGCACTTTGGGAGAGGTAAGTTGTTGACTGTGTTTTATGTTAGGTGAGAAATAGAACCACCCTATATTGGTCTAGGAAATTGTATTATTATAATGGAAAAATATAGGCCTGAATCTCTTTAAATTGTATTTTAATCAGGACCTTCCAAAAAGATTTTTGTGTGTATGAGACAGTTATTAATATTTTCCTGTCAAATTGATCAGAATTTAGAGAGACTGGCATTGTATGTTGTTCCTGGAAGGTTTCTATATTACTCTGCTTTCTTGCTTTGGGAGACCTCCTTTTAACACTCTAGAGCCTACTAGAAATAAAACAACTTGTAGGTACATTGTAGGAATGAGACTTCAAATAGCCATTTAAATCATCTTGCATCCAAGTTTGGCTCTGTAATAGTATATGTCCCAAATCTTCTGATCATTTTAATTTTATGTTTTAGGTTTACACAAGAAAAGAGACAAACAAATGGCTTTTCTTTATTCTGCATTTTTTATGCTGTTTCCTTTTCTTTCTCTTTTTGTCTCCTATTTCCTATTTTGTTCTTTTTTTAAAAAATTTATTTATAATCTCTTAAGTGATTCATTCTCCAGACCTTTTATTTTTCTGCCCTGGGGATAAAGTTTCTCTCTTTTCTATTTTACCTTTCATAACTTAGATGTTTTATCAGTCTGTTAATTTTCAAAACTTTAACTTTTAACTTTGTGATAGTTTGACACCTTTTAACCGCTAAGCATTAAACTTGTATATTTTCTGACTCTTATAGATACACATTGGCTACTTAGAATTTGTTCTATTCTAAAATCAGGAGGTGTTTCCAGGAATTCATCCACAGATATGTTTGCACATACATGCAAAAATGTGCATGCAAAGATGTTTATCATCATATTGTTTGAAATAACAAAAAACTAGAGATAACCTAAAACATCCTTCAAAAGGGGTCTGTTTAAGTTTTGTAAGGTACCTTCATACATGCTACTTTGCAGCTGTTAAAAAGAATGAAATAGAGTCATTAGTGCTGATATGGACAAAATCTCTAAGATACATTGCTACCTAAGAGAAAACAATATAGAACTGTATGTACAGTATGTTCCCTTTTGTGTTTTTTTAAAAAAATTCACATGTATATACATGCGAAATTTCTTCAAAATATTTATGGGTCTGTTGACAAAGGTGTACCTGGGGAATGAGACTAGAGGTCTAGGGTAGGAAGGAGACTCACATTTTTACTGTGTACTCTTTCTAGGCATTTTTCACTATGAGCATGTTTTTATTTTTTAATACCAAGAAACAAGGCTTTGGGATAATTTAATAATTATGGGAGCCTACTACCATTCTTAAAACTTTTTGTCTTTATAACTATTTTTACTGTTCAGAAGGAGTGGGGTTATACAAGTGAGTTTAATTTTTTCAGAACGGCATGCAAAGTTTAGTAATATTATAGTAGGTTTTTAACTTTGACATTAAACTACTACTATTTGTGAATAAATTAAGTGCTTAGTGATGCTGAATTCATTACCCCTGTACAATATATAGCATGTTACTGCCATGACCAGGTGATATGGATGTTGTTGTCTTTGCAGTCCAGGTGTGTCTTGCATTGGCCTGGCTCCCTGAGTTGTTCAGTAATACTGAATGGGATAGACTTTATTTTAATTGCTGTTTAGGGGCTCTACACTCTCCAAACAGGTCTTAAAATTATTATTTCATTTTGTTATTGATATTTAGAACTAGCTTAGGGCATTTCAAAGAATAGCTTGTTCTTTCTGTTATCAACAAACCAGAAAGATCATTTAAAGGGATATATATATATATAGGTAATCTCTCTGTATTGGGACTATTAGGTTGTTTTTATTTATTTATTTATCATTTCTTTTGTGGGAGTATTTGAATTGGTTGATTCCTTGTCTTGGGATTCAGCAAAAATCTAGCCACCTTTGTGTCTCCATACTTTCACTGTGGGAAATTTGGAATAATTTGGAATAATAGTAGTAGGTGAGTAAAATGAATTATTCAAGAAATTTAAAGATATAATAATCCTAATTATTTTAGTAGAGGGATTTTATTTGACACTTGCTCAAGAATAGTCTATATAGGATACATTCCTATTTGAATCCACTTACATACCTTGTTAAAATCATTATGAAGACTGCTGATCTAGGTGGTAAGTCAATAATTAATAGACTAGAACATGTTATGGCATGTCAGATGTTTTATACGATACGTTAACAGAATATTTTGTATGGTGTAGTCATCTTTGTTAAATGATGCCTTGCTTCTTGAGATCCTTGCGATTCATCTCTAATAGCCAGAAAAATTACTGGGTGTGATGACTGGAGTGGGATTCCTTATTCTTGCTAAGAGAATGGATAGAGATGAATTGAGTCTAAGGATACATTGTATTTCCTCAACCAAGATGCTAGAATGTGGTAAAGGCAATATATGGAAAGAAAGGTAAAGTTACATGTAGAGAGCATAGAATTGGGAAAGATACATATATATGCATGTATGTGAGTGTGTATATATATATGATTATATGTAACCACATCGTGTGTGTGTGTGTGTGTATAGAACCTTATGGAAAGCCAAAAATTCCTGATAGGGAAGTATCTAGATAGTGCAAGAGAAAAAAAAATCAGAATTTTAATGCTACAGATTTGGGCTAGTTGTGGGATCAAGTCATGATTTTGAGATCAGCTTAAAAGTATTTGGGCAGTTTTAAGATACTTCACAGGGTCCAGCTGACAGAAAGGCAGACAGAAACCTGAGAATAAAAAAAAAAATTTGTTTATGATGAATCCAGCAACATGTAAGATTATGGTTAAGGGTATCTTTTTAAGATTCTGTTTTGCAATATTGTTTTGGGGAGGGGAAAAAGAAGGGGAACTAAAAACATTTATTACTGTTCAGTTTGCACTTGAGCTAGGTTGGTAAGCCTTTCCTACAGTTCCAACCAAAATTAATCAGAACCCCATTAACATACAAAAATGTTAATACTGGAAATGTAATTTCATTCTTGAGGAACATGAGAACAGCTTTTAATCAATTTTGTGATTACATAAAAGATAACTGAGATGAGCTAGACTGAGGGGGGTTGGAACTATTTTGCTCAGAAAAATGAAGATTTTGGAAGGATTGTTCTCTATTATTTGAGGCCAAAATTAGGTCCAAAGGGGAAAAAGTATAGAACTCTAGTGGTATAGTTTGTGCCAAGAGGCAGTGAACTCTAGCTCATTAGAGTTGCTTAAGCAGAGTTTGAACATCAGGAATCCTGCAGAAAGGAGTTCTCATTGTATGGTAGATTATATTAGATTATAGGTCTCTTTCAAATTCTAAATTTTTTTATACTGCAGTAAAGTGATTTGGTATAGTATGAGTATACATTCTGCTATTTCTGTAATTAAATATTAATAGTTAAGTTATCCAGTGGTCACTTATCCACCAACTTCAACTTACCAATAATCAGGAAATACATTTTAAAATTTTCTAAGCACCCAAATTATAAGACACAAATTCCATGTGCTTTTCTCATTTTCTCACTCAGTTTATTTACTTTCATTTTAGAGACAGTTCTAACAGACTTGGTTAACTGGTATCTAACTCTACAGCATATTAAAAGCAGCAAATTATGAATAGGCTGAGTGTTCCTATTAGAGATAGCCACATTGGCAAGGAAGAGCAAGATAAAAAGTCACAAAGGAGACCAACTAATTTTTAAATCGTAGCTACCGGGGTTTTTTTTTTTTTTAAAGATTCGTTTTATTCTGTTATTCTGTGTCCCACCCCCACCCCCACCCCACATTCCCCCATTGTCTGTTCTCTGTGTCCATTCACTGTGTATTCTTCTGTGTCTGCTTGTATTTTCATTAGGTGGCTCCGGGAACCCATCCTAGGACCTTCTGGAGCGGGAGAGAGGCAATTATTCTCTTTCACCGACTCAGCTCCCTGTATTGCTATGTCTTCTTGTTTTCTCTCCTCTGTGTCTCTTGTTGCATCATCTTGCTATGCCAGCTCTCCGCATCAGCCAGCAGTCCTGCATCGGGCAGCTTTCCCGTATGGGGTGGCATTCCTATGCAGGGTGGCACTCCTGTGGGGCCACATTCCCGCATGGGCTGGCACTCTGCCATGAGCCAGCTCACTGCGTGGGCCAGCTTGCCCTCACCAGGAGGTCCTGGGCATCGAACCCTGGACCTCCTATATGGTAGACAGGAGCCCCAATTGGTTGAGCCACATCCATTTCCCCAGGGCTCTTTTGATAAGATGAAAACAGCCCTACATTAATGGATACTCAGTTAATAACCCTTAACTGAAATAATTTGCGTGTGGTATTTTCTATTGAAGAAAACAGGGAAAAATACTTGCATTATAGAAAAATCTCTTTTTGGTGTGTTTAACAATAAAAGACACTCAGATATTTTAGTGTTTGGAGAGGCTGTATTGTATAGTAGAAAGAGCACGGATTCTGGAGTCTATAGACTTAGGTTTAAATCTGGGCTCCACTATTTACTAGCTGTTCTATTAATTAAATTTATTACTCACTCTTAGCCTCAATTTCTTCATCTGTAAAACAGCAATTTAGTGAACATTAAAGATAATACATGTTGAATGTTTGCCCATAGTAGTTACTACATAAGTAATAGCTATGATTATTTCATTATTACCATTGAGCTTATTCCCCCTTGAATTTTTTTGCTCTTCAAATAGAGCAAGAACAAATTAATATAATAATTTTAGGGTGTAGGTTTAATATGAATAAATGCTAATAATGGAGATTGAAAACCTCTAAAAATGTTTTATTGTACAAGTAATTCATCTCCACTTTATAAAAATTAGGATATAGAAAATATATATGTAAGTAAAATGGATTAAATTGTCTTTAATCTACCAATGTTAACATTTTAGTGGCATGCTTTATTTTTTTTAACGGCTTTGAAATTACTGCCATTTCTGAATGTTGGCTGCTCATACTGATTGTACGTTTACTATAGTTGGAGAACTTGGTCATTATACAAATTAATCAGAATATTCAGTGAAAGATTGTAACATGGCACAATGCTGATTTAAAGAAAACCGCAGCTGGGAAACATGTAGCTCAACCAATTGGGCTCCCGTCTATAATATAGAAGGCCCAGGGTTCGATGCCCAGATGGTGAGGGCAAACTGGCCCAGGCAGAGTGCCAGCCCACACAGGAACACGGGCCCATGCAGGAGTGCTGCCCTGCGAGGGAATGCCATCCTGTGTGGGAAAGCCACCCCATCCAGGAGGGCTGGCCAACGTAGAGAGCTGGTGCAGCAAGATGACGTGGCAGGAGACACAGAGGAGAGGAAAGAAGACGACGTAACAGAACAGGGAGCTGAGGTGGCGCAAGAGAGTAGTCGCCTCTCTCCCACTCCGGAAGGTCCCAGAGGATCAGTTCCGGGAGCTGCCTAATGAGAATACAAGCAGACAGAAGAACACACAGCAAATGAACACAGAGCGCAGACAACGGGGGGAATGGGGGGTGAGAAATAAAATAAATATTTTAAAAATAAATAAATAAAACCCCAGCTTCATAAATTTTGTTGTACTGAAACCAGTTTTGTAGAAGAGTGGGTATAGCTTGGTGCTCTGGAGCTAGAGGATCTGAGTTTGAATCTTAGTCCACTAATTACTAGTTACTTAACTGCCTGAATTTCTTAACTTCTCAGTGCCTCAGTTTCTTCAACTGTAAATCATGGATAATAGTAGTATCTATTGTACGGGGTTGTTGGGAGGATTAAATAGATTAATTCACATAAAATGCTTGGAACATTGCCTGGCACTAAGTATGGGCTGAGTAGATATTAACTGGTATTATTAATTTTTAAAAGCTTAAAGTTTTGCTAAAAAAAAGACAGATTGATAGGAGCACATAAAATAAAAAGAGAAACAAATTAGAAAGCACGTAAAAGCAATCAATGAAATAAAAAAAATTCTCAGAAAAGAGAGAAGGAGGAAGTGTGGTGGGGATGCTGTATCTCTTGAGGGACACAGGCCACAGGTAATTACTTTCTAAGCCGGCATTAACTTTTTTTCTGTTAAATTCTGTTTTTTTCATTTGGAACTTGTAAAATGGTTTGAATTTTTCCATTTGAAGGCTTTGTTTCTTTTTCTACCTATTTAAATACTTTCAAACCATAATACTCATTCCTAGTTCAATTTCTATCTCTACCCCACAAAATCAACTTTATTTTACACTGTCTTTTCCAACAAACATTTTGGCCATGCTTTAAGAGATCAAAAGCCCTTTAAGACAACCTGAAATCATGGATGGTGATCAGAAAGATTCAGGAAATTATCATTAAATTAGTTTACCTGACTGTAGCCTGATGTAATTCTGTTAAGATTTTGAACTATAAATTCGACTGCAATTTGAAGTGAAGAATATTAAACAAATAGATAAGCCAATGATATTTAGCCATTGTTTGTACTATATCTTTTAAAAATTTTTTTCTTTCATTTTCTTCCTTTTTTTACCTTTTTCTCTCAGCATGGTATCTAGTGATCTGTATAATTGCTGACTAAAGAGTTATAACTTTTCAAAACTCTGTTTTTTAAAACTTATGATACTTGCTAGTAGAATTTTTTTTGGTGTGTGTGTTTTTGTTTTTGTTTTTTTAAAGCATCAAGTACCAAGTTTTTTTGAAGACCATGGCTTACCATCATAATGCATCAAGGTTTGAGTCGGAATAACCTCATCAAGACTTAAAGTCTCTTCAAAAGCTTCAAGTTCATCTGTGATAAAACTCTCCATTGAATGCTGTCACAAAAATAAAAGCTCTTAGGGACCAAGATTTATTAATAAATTCCATTTTATATCCTTTCATCTGACTTCTTTTCAATTTCCTTGATCTTTAGGGTCTTTCATATTGCTTATGTCCCTTTACACTAGAGTAAAGGACTGGTGCTTTCCAAATAATATATGTTCTCTGGCCATAAGTTTTCATTGACAGAGAAGCATAAACTTGTTGTGATAAGTTTAGGATCCATCTTTTGTTGTATCTTATAATAGATTTATTGAGTCAATAATAAGAAAATGAAGTAAAAATACTTGAATTCAGACCATAGTCTCAGAGGTTGTGTGGTTTAGAGAAAAGAGCCATATGCTGCTTATTCTGCCTTTGCATCTTACTAGGTATGTGGTAACTGAGAAAATTACTTAACCATCCTGAACTTTATTTCATCAATAGAGTGAATCTGATAATATTTTCCCTGCCTACCTCACAGGGTTGTGAGACTTAAATAAATTAATGTACATAGAAGAGACATTTTATATAAAATGTGTCATGCAAACATCCGGTCCTGTCACATAGTTGTAAGCCATTTCTCTCAGTTATTGGCCCTGGGAGGCTAGGTAGGGAATGTAAGCACAGTGAAAGCGCCAGGCTAGATACATGGTAACAAGGCTGTGTTAAATTTTTTGTTTTCTCTGGGTACATAGAATGTAGAATACTGTTGTGGGCTAATTCTAAGAAAAAGACTACTATTAATTTCCATTAAATTTTAAGTTAGCATTGGTAATACATTAGTGCTCTAGAGCCATTATGGGTTGTAACATTATTAGTGATTTGTAAAATCTGTTTACAAAATTATGATTTTTTTTTTTTTTTAATGAAAGAGCATAGAAGAGAAAATTACACAGTGCGTCCCACATGATTGGGTAACTATTGCTTTAGCTGTATGTATGTGTGTGTGTGTTTATTTGTATTTGTGTATTTGGTCAATAAATAAAACTTATTTTTTCCTATGAATTGCAGTCACTGTTCTAGGAGTATCAATCTATGCATTTGGACCCTTGTGAGTTCCAATGTTTTTTCTCATTTCATATTACTACTTGTGACCAGAATTAATACTTAGTATCAGTTTAATTTTTGGTCTAATGAGATTTTTAAAAATTTCATAGCACAGAGAAAGCCTGTAGACGTTATGGGTATTTTACCTAATATTCTAATACTACCTACTCTGACACCCTTATTATAGCATTTAAATAATTAATACTGGGGAGTGGGTGTGACTCCAGCAGTTGAGTGCCCACCCCCACATGGGAGGCCCCAGGTTTGGTTCCTGGTGCCTCCTGAAAAAAAAACAAAAAAACAAACGAAAAAACCAACTCAGGGAAGCCAATATGGCTAAATGGTTGAGCACTGGCTTCCCATACACAAGGACCCAGGTTCAATCTCTGGCTCCCGGTACTTAAAATATATGTATATATTAGTAGAAAGATGGTATTAAATGCTTTTCATTTTTCATGTTTTTTAATTTTTATCTTGCTAGTCTAATGGAAAACAAAAAATTCTTTTTTATTGTTTGAAGACTCAGTAGAGAGAGGCTGTAGAAAATACAGGTATTATGAGTAGGAGTCTCATGGTTTCTAGAAGAGAAAATGCCAATTTTTCTTTAAGTATTTAAATTTGTACTTAGAATAATGATTTAAGATTAACTTATTCAACTGGTTTCCCTAAAAAGCGGTATCTACTTCTTTGTTAATCGTATTGGTTAAGAATAGGTGAATTTCATATTGTCCCATGTATGACAGGAAATGGTTTCTTTTTCCAGGGATTGTATATTCCAATTCATTGATGAACTAATTCTTTAGTGCTTTAGTGTACTGAAATGCTATATTTGTTACCCTGGGTTTATCTATTTAAAGCTTTAATGGAAAGTTGTACATGGAATTGATTTTCTCTGCTTACAAATTCCAGAAATGTATACAGTCCTAGCAACATTAATATCTATCAGAAGATTTAAAATTTAGAATCCAACTGTTTTATTTTCCTTGAAGAGTCATGGTCAAGCTTCATGCATTGGTAGAGACAGAATGAATTCCACAGATTGTATAAATTGAAGCTCTTATTTGTATGACAATTGACTGTGACCTTTTGTGTTCATTACCATTTATGAATGATTTTTCGTTGTTCCACTACCCCTCCCCCAAATCACATTTACATTTGCTACCTCTCCATGTGGAAAGTAGGATCTACCTATGAAAATGTCAGGAAAAGCAGTTTAGCAACGTTAACTTGACTACTAACTAGTTCTTCAACTCTTATGTATAGTCCATCATCAAATTCTGTCTTTTCTACCTCTTCGATATCTTTCAAATTATCCTTTCTATCTTTCAAATTATCCTTTCTATCTTTCAAATTATCCCTCTCTTTCTTTTCTCACTTCCACCCACACTTATTTTATGCTACCATCATCTTTGTTTCTGCTTCTGCAATAATTCAACCAGTCTGTATCTACTCTTCCTCTAATATAATACTACTAATCTTTTTGGTCACCTGCTTTAAATTCTTGGTGTCTTATTGTCCTTAAAATTGAACCCCAAATCTTTAGTATGTCCTACAGGGCCATACATGAACTGGTTTTTTTTTTTTTTTTTTTTAAAGAGTTATTTATTTTATTTATTTCTCTCCCCTCCCCCCCCCCCCCCCCCCGGTTGTCTGTTCTGTGTCCATTTGCTGCATCTTCTTTGTCCGCTTTTGTTGTCAGTGGCACAGGAATCTGTGTTTCTTTTTGTTGTGTCATCTTATTGTGTCAGTTCTCCGTATGTGCAGCACCATTCCTGGGCAGGCTGCACTTTCTTTCGTGCTGGGCGGCTCTCCTTACGGGGCGCACTCCTTGCGCATGGGGCTCCCCTATGCGGGGACACCCCTGTGTGGCAGGGCACTCCTTGCGTGCATCAGCACTGTGCATGGGCCAGCTCCACACGGGTCAAGGAGACCTGGGGTTTGAACCATGGGCCTCCCATGTGGTTGATGGACGCCCTAACCACGGGGCCAAATCCACCGCCTGGTTCTTATTTATATCTCTAGTCACTATCCTTTGCTTACTGAGTTCCAGCCACAGTGGCCTTGTAGTTCCCTGAAGATGCCAGTTTTTTTTTCCTTTAGGATTTCCTTTAGGATTTTTTGCAGACACTTTCTGCTTGGAATGCTCTCCTCCCTTTTATTCCATTTTTCTAACTCAGTCATACTTCAAGTCTCACTTTACATATTTCTTCAAGGAAGCCTTCTTGCACACTCCAGACCAAATTAGACCCTGCCTCCATGATTCTTTCACAAATTACCCAGTTCCTCTCTCACCCAGAACATAGTTACCATTATTTGCTTAGTCGTTAGTTAATAATCTTACCCAAAGACTAAAACTTCATGAGGGCAGGAACTGCTGTATGTTTTATTTACCACTGTATCCAGTGCTTAGTAAAGTGCCTAGCAAATAGGGATTCATCAAGTATTTGTGGACTAATTGTTCCCACAGCTGCCACTCTTCACTTAGATATTTCAGGTACTGTAAATTCTCCTAGGTTGCTTAACTTCTCTTTAGAACCCTCTGATTACTTCGTATCTCACTCTAAGTATAAGCCAAAGTCCTTTTAAATATCTGTCTCCTCTCTCCTCTTACCCCTCCATAATATGCTGTCTGCCATAGCCACTCTGGTCTCCTAACTGATCCTCAGAAATGCCAAGCTTTTTTTTTGCCTCAGGACTTTCGTACTTGGTATTCCCTGTGCCTGGAATATTCTTGCCTTAAATATATATGTGACTTAATCACTCATCTCCTTCATGGTCCTTCACCTTTTCAGTGAAGCCTTCTCTAAGGACCATGTTTAAAATTGTAACTTCATCACCACTCCCATGGCATCTTTGTCCCACTTCCTGCTTTATTTTCTCCACAGAACTTATCTCTGACTGACACCTTACTTACCGGTGCTTCTCCCAGCACCCAGAACAGACCCTGACATGCAGTAGGCACTTAGGAAATATTTATGTGTGAATTTAACCTGTATTCATAAAGGTGCATATTTGGGACAATGATCCCTATAACCCAAATTATGGGGTCTTAATATTTCAAAATGGATTTTAAAAGTCGAGTTAATTAAATTTATGTATATCCTGCCTGTTCTAAAATATATTTGTGTTGACTTATAAAAGTATGTAGTACAATGAGACAAAGATTTAAGAAGAGAACAATACAAAGAGAATGTAATAGTAATTTTAAACTGGGTAAAGTAAATGCACAGAAGGTCCAGCATAGTAGCTAAAGGCAGGTTATAAATTTGACTTGTTAAAGAGTTAGCTTTGCTCAGAAATGATCATTGGACTGGAATCATGAACTTGTGTTCTATGGTACAAGACAAATATTTACATAGGAACCCAGAAAATTTTTTGACTTAATTGTAAGACATCATGAAATTACTCTTCTAGAAAAATCTTGCTTTCTGTATTAAGAAAATATTTTCTCTTTTTCCATAAAACAAACATAATCTGTCTATTGTAAAGGCTCTGCTATGTCTGAGAAACAGCAGCCATGCTAGTCAGACTGCTTTATTGCATCTAGGACATTTCTAAAAGTTGATTTATACTTAGTAATTGAATATTTAAACATATCTGCTGTCAAAGATACCAACTAGCAACATTACTTTCCCTAGTTTTTCTTACTCTGATCAAGAGGTAGTTTGAGATTCCAGTGTTTGTGGCTTACCGCTTATATAGGTAGACTATTGACAACTTAGAAATAGATTTTTGTACAATCTACAACTGAATTGGGTTTGAGGATAGAGAGGTAGGTGAATTAGCCTTCAAGAAATCTTTTGGTAATCAACCAAATTAATGTAACTAATATCAGAGCTACCTTTTTTTGTGCTTCTAGTTAAAGGGGATATATAGTACATGTCTTTTGCCTCACTGCATGTCTACTTTCCTAATTCCAGTTTCATTTTTGTTTTTTGTCATTTACACCTGAATCTAAGAACGGAAATACCTGCAGGTCAGAAATACAGGGGTATTTTGAGGTGGAAGAAGAGAATACTTAGTTAAGTGGCGTTCTATTGGCAAAATGTGCTAGCACTGTTTTTCTTCCTTTTTAATTTTCTGCTTTCTATCTTTGCCTAGAGATAAAAAGCACTTTATCAACCCCATTTTTCAAGCTTGAAAGAGGGAACTAAACCAACAATGGATTTTTAGGGAAATAATGGAAGTCTGTATTTTTAAAAATCACTAATGTTCAATATAATATGAAGAGACAACAAGAATGCAGCACAACTGTTAAAATGGACATGAAAGAACAAATCACGAAAGGGAAAGTAATTTTACCAAAAGCATTATGAACAACTTGCTGCTGATTAAATGATTCTATTGGTTTTCATTTAATCTTTAAAAACACATCACTCTAATTTAAAAAATATGAATTGAATTTGCTTAATGTATTTTATTTATTTGATGGAACTTTATGTTTTATTTTAAGAAATCATGCATCTCTTCACTTTGGCACTTGATTGGAAACAGGAAAAAACTTGAGAACAGACAGAACCATCCATGTGAAAATGATGCAAAGGTCATCATATCATCTGCATAAGTGATATAAAAGCAGAAAGACCTTGTTTTCCATAAAAGTGTTGAAGTAGCAGAAAGAAAATATCCCCTAACTTCTTTGCTGACTCATATTTGCCATGTGATGAGGATAGGAAAAAAATATGTCCAGGCTTTTAAATCGATATTTCCTAAATTGTGTTCTCCAGAATGCCTGACAAAGCTAAAAGAGTATATGCATCTAAAGGGTTCTATAGTGACATGTTTGGAAAATGTTGCCTTCTTTTCTGGAAATTTATAATGCATATTACCATTTTCCTAACATGCGACCAGAACCTTTTTTGTTGTTGTTGTTGTTATTAATAACCCTTGGAATAGTGTTTCAGAGAATGCCAGTTTAGACTGAAACATAAGAAATTTAAAATATGTTTGCATACATATATACATATACATATGTATATAATATATTCTACAGTATTTGATATACTTGGAAATTGGCTAAATAAATCCTGATTATCAAGAAAATAATTATTCCTTAATGAAATATGCTAAAATATTAAATTCATATATTTCTACTCAAATATGTGATCATTAAATAATCTGTGCAGCAATCACACAGTTAATCACTACCTTTTCCTGGTAACTCTTTACTTGGCCTCCAAAATATCATACTCTTCAGGCTTTCCTCCTCCTTCTCTGACTGTTCTTTTAGTCTTCCTTCTGAGCCTCTTCTCCTTTTCTTGGCCTTTAAATATTAGAGTGCCCCAGAGCTCAATCCTTGGACTTTCTTTTCTGTCTATATTCACTTCTCTTCATGATCTCATCTGCTCTTGAAGCTGTAATACCATTGAGCATGATGTTGACCTTCACATTTTTATCTCCAACCTGGGTCCATCTCCTAAATTCCAGAGTTGTATATACAACTGCATTTGGAATATCTAATACACATCTCAAACTTAACATGTTCAAAACTGAACTCCTAATCTTCCTTATCATGGAAATGTCCTTCTCTTCAGTTTTTCCCATCTCAGTAATGGACAATTCCATCCTTCCTTTCTCAACCTTTAATTCACCTTTGACTCCTCTCTTTCTTTCACACCATACAATCTGTTGCTTTAGAAAGTCCTGGTGACTCTTGTAAAATGTAACCAGAATCTGACCACCCTCTCTGCTGCCACTTTCAGTTGCACTTGCTCCTAACTTACCTTCCTGCTTCCACCTTTGCCCCTTTCAATCTAATAATACAGCAGCCAAAATTAAAGCAGAAGTTAGATCAAGTCACTCTGTCCAAAACTTTCTAATACCTTTATTTTTAAAAAAAAAAGATTGATTTTTTTTCTCTCCCCTTTCCTTCCTCCCCCCCCCCCCCAGTTGTCTGCTCTCTGTGTCCATTCACTGTGTATTCTTCTGTGTCCGCTTGTATTCTTGTCAGCGGCACCAGGAATCTCTATCTGTCTCTCTTTTTGTTGCATCCTCTTGCTGCGTCAGCTCTCCATGTGTGTGACGCCACTCCTGGGCAGGCTGCATTTTTTTTGCACAGGGCAGCTCTCCTTACAGGGTGCACTCCTAGCGCGTGGGGCTCCCCTACGTGGGGGACACCCCTGCTTGGCAGGGCACTCCTTGTGCGCATCAGCACTGCACGTGGGCCAGCTCCACACGGGTCAGGAGACCCTGGGTTTGAACCCTGGACCTCCCATGTGGTAGGCAGACGCGCTATCAGTTCAGCCAAATCTGCTTCCCTCTAATAAACTTCCATCTCACGGTAAAACCCTTTACCTCTTCGATCTAATCTAATCCTCTCCCCGAGATTCACTTGCTTTAGCCGTAGTGGCCTGCGGTCTGTTTCGGGTGCCTTTGCGGCTGTTGCCCCTGCCTGGAAGAATGCTTGTCTCGGTACCGTGGTGCACGTTCCCTTACCCGCTGTAGGGCTTGACTCAGAAGCCCCGTCCTCAGTAAGGTCTTCATTAGCCATGCTTTCTCCTCCTCCCCCACCCCACTTTCTATTCCCTTTTCTTGCTTTCTTTTTCTCCTTTGTACTTCACACTATGTAACATTCTACGTATTTTCCTTATTCTTATTTCTTTCTTGCAACACTAGAATGTAAACTGCATGAGAGCAGGGTGGTTTGTTTTGTCTTTTTTTGTTGTCACTGCTGTGTCCCTAGTGCCTAGAACAAGGTCTGGTTCATAGAAAGTACTAAATAAATATTTGTTGAATCAAATAATGAATCAATTGTGTATGAAATTGGTTAATTGTGTTAAGGTAGCTTAATATGTTTAATTGAGTTAATAAAATGGTTAAATATGATATAAAGATTTCGTTTATCCAAAAATCAAAATAGTTTTTAGATAATAGGGAGAAGTCTCTTCAAACTGGAAATTCCTCAAAGTGTCAGTATTCATTTCTACTCTTCATTCAAGTAATATTTATTGAATACTTGCTATTTTCAGATACACTATCAATATGAATGAAGAAATATTAATCCTTTAAACAAATTAAAATTCAGCAAATTATTCTTGAATAGGTAAACCAAATATAATCAACATAGTGATCGTATCTTTTCCTGAATTTACCATAGCATTTAAAAATAGTTGTGGAGAGCAGATGTGGCTCAAGCCATTGAATGCCTGCTTCCCACATGGGAGGTCCAGGGTTCGGTCCTCAGTGCCTCCTAAAAACAAAAACAACAAGCAAACAACAAAAAAACAACTCAGAGGACCTTATGTGGCTCAGTGGTTGAGTGCTGGCTTCCCACATATGAAGTCCTGGGTTTAGTACCCGGCCTCGGTACCTTAAAACAAACAAACAAACAAAAAGTTGTGTATAAAATGGCAGCTAATTTTATTTGGGGAAAGTAAATGATCACATATGAATAGAAAAATCACTAAAGAAAGCATAAGAGAAGAAAGGACTGATTACCACATTTTTATTGTGTTGTAATGCAACTGTTCTTATAACCATGAGTGTTAGTATAGAAATAAAAAATTTTAAGGCACACACTCAGTATTAGATTCATCTATATTAAGAAGATTATTTTTTAAGAGTTACATAAATGATTATTTTTAAAAACAAAAACCTAACCCATGAATCAGAAGTTGGCATAAATCCAAATTCAGAGGCAAATATACTAGGGTATGTATTGCAGATTCATGTATAGAATGAAGACAAATAAAAAACTTGGAGACAAATACCAAGATGTAAAAGATTTATGATATCAAATTAGAGATGTTTAATGAGACGCATGCACTATTGTAGTATAATAGTATTTTCTTAGATTATATGCAATTTGTGCCAAAAAAGAAATTTAAGCACCATTAATAAGTAGAAAATATATGAGTCAATGTGTTTTCTAGACCATGTGATGTTTAGATGAAAAACATTTGAATGATTTCATGATTTTTGAAGTCTTTCAAATCTAAAAAATGTCCATATTGAATTTCAGGAGAGAGTTTCACTTCCATTTAGGATGTAGAAAGTTGCTCACCCTAACAGTGAGAAAAACCTGATAATCTAAAAAGTCATAATTTCTTGAATCCATCAGAGAGTTGAAGTCTTAAGAGAATGAGGTGAACTGAAATTCCAAAGAGAGACAAGCCCCTCTGAGGAGAGATGGGAAACAGAAACTGTTTTACCTTTGTCAAAACATGGGAAGAGGGACCCATCATAAAAGTGGATAAAATGGTAATGACTTCTTAAAGTCTGAGTATGAGTTTGGGTAACAGCTTTAAATAATTGGGAGCCCCAGATACGGGGGTAGATTTCACTCAATTGCAGCATCTTTTCTGTGGGCCTCAAATGGTGTCCAAAAAAAGACACAATCACAGAACCTTGCCCACTTTTATCAACCTTTCTCTCAATATGAAGCAAAAACTTTAATTCACCTGGGGAGGGACAGGAAACCCTTCTAACCCTTCCCTCCACCCCAGGGCCCAGGCAAAGATCCACTGATTCTGGGGTTATGGTAGAAGCAAAAACTGTCTGCTGCTGGGAGACAGGCAGGAAATGCTGCAGTGGCTCTGCTATCTTGTGCTTAGTGTGAGGACTGGGATGTCGGAGGGTTTTTCTCAGTGTTTCCTCAGCTATAAGGCACAATTTGGCTGCCACAGGTCAGGTATGGGGCAGAAAGCCTGATGCCCAAGGCTTAGGTGCACAGAGCCTGGCTGTGACTGAGGTTGAACCAGAAGAACCAAGAACCCTGAGCACCAGGTAACAAACAACAGCAGTCTACCCCTGAAGGAGGTACAAAAATGTGGAGAGAGAATCTCTCTATGGCACAGCATGCTGTGACTCCTGAAAGATGAGCACAGAGCAGGAATACTGAGAAAAACTTTTAGCACCTCAGGCTCTAGACTAAGTACAAGGTAGCAGCTGCCCACTGTTGGAGGAAGATGCAGAAGGTAACTGTAGCAACAATGAAAAAACACACTCAGCTCAATTGCTGACTAGATTGTCTCTTTTTGGAATTTCATTTTAACTGATTACCTAACAGAACATACAATGCACATTTTCAGATGTAAATAGTTTTTCATCAGTTCCTATAGTCTCTATATAATGACTGGCATTCTATCAAATATTACAAAATACATGGAAAAGTAGCAAGCAAGCAAACAAAAAACCCAAGAACCCATTTTCAAGAAATGAGTCATCAACAAAACCAAACTTAGGGAGCAGATGTGTGGCTCAAGTGGTTGAGCACCCACCTCCCACATGGGAGGTCCTGGGTTTGGTTCCCAGTGTATCCTGAAAAAACAAAAACAAACAACAAGCAAAAAGAAATGAAAAAAAAAACAAAAACCCATAGGAGGTCCTGAGCTCAGTCCCTGGCCCCCCCCCAGTACCTAAAAAAAACAAACCAAAAACAAAACAAAATGTAAAACAAAATCAAAGCTAGACATGACTCAGATGTTGTAACTATCAGACAGGGATTTTAATTATTATTAACATGTTAAAGGATCTAGTGGAAAAGGTGGACCATATACATAGAGATGAGGAATTTTAGCAGAGAAGCGTAAACTCTAAAAAGAGTCGATTGGACGTACTAGAAAAAATCGATTAGAGATGAAGATTCCTTTGACAGTCTTATTGATAGACAGTACAGCTGAAGTAGGAACATGTGAGCTTGAAAATGCGTCAATAGAAATTATCCTAACAGAAACACGAAAAGGAAAAGAAGAGTGATCTGGAGAGGAAAAAAGTGATGTGGGAAGAAAAAAAAAAGTAATGAAAAAATTATGGTCTAACTTTTCAACTACCTAACTATACCTATTGATGAAAAGAGGGGGCCAGCACATGCCACTACTGCTATTATTGTCATTTCTCTTCCTTATTATGTTCCTTGGTGCTTCTCTGTTCTTCCTTCCTTCCCACCCTCCCTCCCGCCCTTTAAATGTTTTATTATACATGCTGTTATCATGGAAAATCAGGACCTTGAAAGAATGTAAGTTAGTATAAATTATGTTCATTTCTGAACTGGTTACAAGTTATGAGTAGTATGAAAACAGATGGAAGCTTTTTTCTCTGTATAGGTTATGATCATCTTCTTGATTTCAGCATTACAATCTTTGCTTGGATTCAGATCTTTGGGACAGGCCAAGATGCATGCAGTTCATGATGGCATGGCAGCAGTATGGAAAGAACGGGTCCTGCAGCTTGGCCAGGTGCTCCACCCTGAAGTCATCTCAGGAGTCGATCATCCAGTGAAATGCCTGGATAAGAACCACCCAAATATTTGTCTCCATTCCACCAGTAGCTGGGGCAGCTGGTGCTACAGCAGGCACAAAGAATGCATACATACAGACCATACAGTTTCTCACTGTCGTCTAAGGACTACAAGTCTTTAGTCGTTTCTGGACTCTAATCAAGAAGAATTATTTAACCAAGGAGAATTATCTTACCAAATTTATTGATCTCTGTATGATAGGGAGTGCTGCTACCGCAAAACTCCTGTTTGAGGCCTGGATCTTTTGGTCAGGGCAGCAGGCTATGTTGGCACTCTCAGAAGTATGCAGTTCCGAAGAGGTTAAGGCACAGTCCTCAACCTACTGCAGTTTGTCATCTCCTCAGCATCTTGTACATATCTTTATCACTGCATGTAGCTCCACACGGGTCAAGGAGGCCTGGGGTTTGAACCGCAGACCTCCCATGTAATAGGCGGACTCCCTATCCATTGGGCCAAGTCTGCTTCTGCTTCCCTACATAAGGGTTTTGAGCCTTCTCTCCTCCTTGGTTAGAACCCATCCAGGGTTGTGTTTTACCTTTAACTGTCATTTTCTCTTTAATTGCTCTTTCTTTTTTTTATTGTGGGAACATATATACAATGTCCCATCCCAACCACTCCGAAACATACTGTTCAGTGGTAATTAATCACTTTTACTATGTTACAATACCCTCACCATTTTCCATACTAGAATTTCCCATCTCCCAAAACCTGTTTGCATTAACTTTCCATTTCCCCTGTCCCCCATTCCTGGCCCTGTGCTCTCATTTCTGTCTCTGTGAGCTTGCATGTTCTCTAATATTTTCTTTATATTTACTATGGGACTTATATTTAATATCCTAAATCTATAACAATCTTGTTAGCTTTGATAACAATTCAATAGTATGCACAAACTATGTTCCTATACCCCTCTATCCCCCTAACTTTATGAAGTTCTGGTCACAAATTACATATATATACATTATGAGTCCAAAACCACCGAATAATTATTATATTTTTGCATTTGCCTTTTAGATCCTGTAGGAAGTAAGTGGAGTTACAATCCAAAAAACAATCATACTGGCATTTATATTTACCCCAGTCATTACAGTTACTTGTGAACTTTGTTTCTTCATGAAGTTTCAATCTATTATCTATTGTCCTTTCCTTTCAACCTACAAAACTCTCCTTTATTTACCTGGGAATGTCTTAATCTCTCCCTCATTTCTGAAAGACAGTTTTGCCAGATATAGAATTTTTTCTGTCAATGTTTTGCTTTTAGCACTTTAAGTATGTCATCCACTATCTTCTTGCCTCCATGATTCCAGTGAGAAACTGGCATGTAATCACATTGAAGGTCCCTTATATATAACATATTGCTACTATCTTATGGCTTTAATTCTCTGTCTTTGGCATTTGGCAGTCTGATTTGTAATATGCTGTTGTGTGGCTTGTTTGGATTTATCCTGTTTGGAGGTTGTTGAGTGTAGCAGTTTGATATGGTTATGAATTCCAGAAATAGATATTGGATTATGTTTGTAATCTAATCTGTACCTGGACTTGATTGAGTTATGATTAGGGCTTTAATTAGGCCACATCATTAGGCCATTGAGTCCCCACACCTTGGTGGGTGGGGACTCACATATAAAAGGCATGGCAAAGGACAGAGTTCAGAGTTCTTGATGTTGGAGTCTGATGCTGAAGTCTTAAGCTGGCACCCCAGGAAGTAAGCACATAGAGGAAAGAGAAACAAGCCCCAGGAAGAAAGGAACCTTGAACCCAGAGAGAAGCAAGACCCTGGAAGGGAGGAATCCAGGAAGCCTGAACCCTTGCAGATATAGGTAGCCATCTTACTCCAACACGTGAAAATGGACTTTGGTGAGGGAAGTAACTTAAGCTTCATGGCTTGGTATTTGTAAGCTCCTACCCCAAATAAACTCTTTATAAAAACCAACCAATTTCTGGTATTTTGCATCAGCACCCCTTTGACTGACTAATACATTGAGTGTCTTGGATGTGTATATTCATGTCTTTCATTTAATTTGGGAGAAGTTTTCAGCCATTATTTCTTTGAGTATTCTCTCTGTCCCTTTTTCTTTCTCTCTCCTCCTTCTCGGACTCCCACAATGCATATATTGATGTGCTTAATGGTATACGATAGGATCCTCAGGCTCTGTTCACTTTTCTTCATTATTTCTTTCTGCTTCTCAGACTGAATGATTTCAATTGTGTTATCTTCAAGTTCTCTTGATTCTTTTTTCTGCCAGCTCCACTCTGCTATTGAACCCTTCTAAGGAATTTTTCATTTCTTTTCCCATGGTCTTCAGCTTTGTTTGGTTCCTTTTCATGTTTCCATCTCTCTAGTGATATTCTTTTTGTGTTCATCTGTTGTTTTCCTGATTTCCTTTAGTTCTTTATCCATGTTTTCCTTAGGTTCTTTGAGAAAATTAGGACCACTTTTTAAAAGTTTTTGCCTGATATGCCTCAGGTCTGGCCCTCCTCATTGGTGGTTTCTAAAGCTTTAATCTTCTCCGTTGCCTTGGCTATTGATTTCTGTTTCTTTGTATGTTTTATAAGATTTGGCTGAAACTGGGCCATTTGATATTTTATTGGGTTGCTACAGAAACTGAAGTGGCATCTGTTCTTGAAGCTTGTATCCAGCTAGTGTTATGAGTTTTCCTTAAATGCTAGTCACTAACGCAATGAAAGAAGGAAAGGAAAAGAAAAAATGAAACAAAACATCTTTCCCAGCTTTGCAGATTGACCTGTATAAACATTCTCCGTCAGGGTTTACCTACACAATGCATTTGGGGAACAGCTCCAGGCCAAAGTGCAAGGGCCAACCTGGTCCTCTTTACACATGTGTCTTGTCTGGGGCATGCCCGTGTACCCTAGGAATTCCCCTCCTTTATCAGTTACAAATGTCTCCTCCGCCCTAGGAAACAGTTCCCTCACGGTCCTGGGCCCTTCACCATGTGTCCTACAGCAAGCAATCCCTTGCCTCTGAGCACTACTTGATGGCTCTCCCTCAGTATTCTGTAGGAGAGTTCTCAGAGCTGCCTTCTATAAGCAGGCACATTCTGGAATGGTGAGTCCCTCAGGCCACCACCAGACACACATGCTCCCTGGATGTGCATGAGCATCACTCTGCTCTCTCTGGAACCAGGGCCAGGGATCTGCACCTGGAATGTGGACTGGCTCCTCGCTGAGCTGGTGAAGGATGAGTGAGGGGTCAGCCAGGGCACCACAAGATCCTATGGTTGTGTTTTTTTATTAGAGAAATTGTAGATTTACAGAAAGATCATGCACAAAATATGTAATTTCCATATATCTGCCCCTATTTTTAATGTTTGCATTAGTGTGGATCCTACAGATTTATTTTAGGAGGTACAGGGGATTGAGCCCAGGATCTCATGCTTGTGAAATGCATACTCAACCACTGAGCTACAAGTGCTCTGATCCTATAGGTTTTAAGTAGTCTTGTTCTTGCTTTGGTGCTTATCCTGTTACTGCAGTCCCTTACCTGTTTTCTGGGTCCTGAGAAAGATGTTTCTGCTAGTTCTTACTGGTTGTTCAAAGCTTTATTTATTTATTTATATTTTAAAGATTTATTTATTTTATTTATTTCTCTCCCCTTTCCCCTCCCCGCCCCAGTTGTCTGTTCTCTGTGTCTATTTGCTGCGTCTTCTTTGTCTGCCTCTGTTGTTGTCAGCGGCACGGGAATCTGTGTTTCTTTTTGTTGCGCCATCTTGTGTCAGCTCTCTGTGTGAGCGGAGATATTCTTAGGCAGGCTGCACTTTCTGTAGTGCTGGGCAGCTCTCCTTATGGGGCGCACTCCTTGTGTGTGGGGCTCCCCCACGCGGGGACACCCCTGCATGGCAGGGCACTCCTTGCGCGCATCAGCACTTCGCATGGGCCAGCTCCACACGGGTCAAGGAGGCCCGGGGTTTGAATCGTGGACCTCCCATGTGGTAAGACAGACGCCTTAACCACTGGGCCAAGTCCGCTTCCCTTGCATAACTTTAAAAGAAAGTATTGTGGGAAATAAAGATGAATTCTTTATGTTAAATATTTTATTAATATTTCCTAAATAATATCAATTTTATTTTATCTTTTTGCTGACTAGATGGTAGTTGAGAGAGAGGGATGGAAAGGAGAAGTCTTTTGGGGAAAGCAATTTGATTATCTAATTTCCCCCCTCCCTGCCTCCAACCATCACATTTTTATTCAAAAATTATTTGAAAACTCAGGATTGCAGTGATACATGGAATTAATATCCCGCCTACAGCTCCTCTTAAATCAGAGGCAGTAGGGACCGGAAGCATTATGAGTGTAAGCAGAAGGACACTCTCCTGCAATTAGTGTGATGTCATTCTAATGGCTTTACAATTTTGTTTAAAAGACCTGTAGTAATCGAGAAGACTTCACCACTATTAGAAAACTGTATTGAGGAATTCTAGGAAAAATATTAAAAGTCATGCTCCCTCTGCCGAACTCTGCTCCTTCCCCATTCACTCTTTAATTCTTTTTTAATGTATATTTTCGTTAGAGATGTTGTGAGCTTATACAACAATCATTCATAATGTGCAGAACCCATTCACTCTTGTGAACCCTGCTTCTCAATATCCAAAATACCAATAAATCCTGTATCTAGTTGTTTGAGAAACTCAGATTGTGAAATGTTAAAAATTTTTTCTGCCCTGAAAACAGCTTTTGAGAGCAAGATAAGATGAGTGCTAAAATTCCAGGGCAATACTTATTGTACTTTCACCTTCTGAAAATGAGGGAGAGAAGTGCCAAGGGAGAAACTGGAGGTGTGACCTTGATTGGAAAAATATTTTGTTTCTACTCTAAATCATTCCCATTGTGGCTTATAACTCTATTGGTTTTCAGTAGTTTAGGGTTAGTTCCATAACTGCCTCACACTGGAAAGGACAGGTACCCATAAGCTTTTTCACAGTAAACCTGAAATAACTTACTCCCAGTCGAAATAGATAATTTAGAAATTCTATAATAAAGCAAAACAATAAATGCTTTGTATTATCTACATTTTTAGATATTCTAATGTAACAGGAATTAAATATGGCCTTAGATTCTTACTTCTACATGCTATATTCAGTGCTTAACATACTTGAAAATTGGTCTATCTTTGATAGCTTGAAGTATATCCAGGATAAATTTCTGGACTTGGGTATGTGAAGTTTTTCTGTGTAAAATTGATGCTATACATGTATAATGTCATACATTTAAATTTCTTCTTTTAATTATGGTAATATATATACCATAAATTTCCCGTCTTAACATTCTCAAGAGTATTCTTTAAAATCAGTTACAATCAAAATGGATCACAACCATCCATTATCAAGACTTCATGACTCTAAACAGAAACAAATACTTTTAACTTTGATCTTTCCTTTAATGGGCTGAGAAGAAAAGAAAGCCTTTCTTTATTTTGTATAAAGTTTACTGATTCACCTGTGATATAACGTGCAAGTTCAAGGTACAGAGGCAGATACCACTTGGCATACCATTCTGATGTATCATGTGAAAGTAGTTTCTGTTTGAAATTTACAGATAGATACTCCAGAACTGACAGGGGAATTCCAGCAAGGTCACTCACCCATTAAAACATTAAAGGAAAAAAAAAAAAGGAAAAATTGCCTTTGTGTAAACATTAACCTATCTGATTTTCAGAGGCTCTTTTTTTTTTATATATTAAAGGGAAAGCTAAACATGGAATTCTTTTATATAGCAAATAAAAAATAATAAATTTAATTCATTTGGAAATTAAGTTTATTATAGTTCTTCTGGATTGGCAGAATATATAGTGCTTAGAGAAATGGCTTCCCACACTGTAGCCCAAAAATATGAGAGAGATTTCAGGCAGGAATTCTTAAACTTTTCTTTTTTTTTTTTTTCATTGTTAGTTCTGTCAGTTGAAACAGACCCAGTTCTTGCTCTTGAAGCTCTATAAACCTGTCCTTAAGTAACACTGACTAACAGACAGCCATTAGACTAAGCAAACATTGCTAGATACACATGATGAATTAAAGTATTGTCATTCTGTAAATGTCTTTTGTGTGGTCTAAATGCAGAATGAAATGTTGACTTTTTAGAAAATAGAGGATTTTTCATCCCTAGGCTGGCAATTTATTCAGTCTGATTTTTAAAATCCATATTCCATTTGATGCTGAAATTTGCACATATGGTACTTCACAAAATGATAGCATATTGCATTGAATTTTAATTTGAATTATTTTTTTAGCTTTCAAATCCTTTATTGTTGGAGTTGTATATGAATCTCTAGGGCCTTTGTGAGAGACAATGTTGGACCTGTATAATTTAGTGCTTTCTGTTCCTCCTATTCCATGTGCCTCATACTGTTGCAGAGATGGCAGAGGCATTTGCTCTCTACCTTTGGATAAAGTAGGACTTTAAAAAAAGATGTATATTAAATGTTGATACAAAATATTTATAAAATATCTGTAAGGTTAATGAAATAACTATATAGAGAATATATGTGTATCTACCAGCTTAGTTTAAGAAGAGCAATATTACCATTATTTCTAATATCGCCTGTGTGCTGCTCCCTGATCCCATATTTATTTTTATTTTGCTCTCTGAGAGGTAATCAAAGTTCTGAATTGTGTGTTAATAACTCTCTTGCTTTTTTCAATGGTTTTACTACATATTTGTATTTCCCTAAATGATATATTGATTAATTTTGCATGTTTTTTAACTTTAAAGAAAATGAAATCATGTTGTATGTATTTTTCTGAGACATGCTTTTTTTACTCAATATTATATTCATAGATGTATCCATGTCAGTACATATAACTTTTGCTCAGTAGTTTTCACTGCTGAATAATATTCCATTGTATGAGTATTCCAGAATTTAGCAATAGATGAATTAATTGATGAACATTTGGGATGTTCTAGTTTTTACTTATTACAAACATTGCTCCTATGAACACTCCTGTTTATGTGTCTGGTACACATGTAAAAGAATTTCTGTATCAATTTTTACCAACCTTTTTCATGTAATTTGCCATGGCACATGTAGAAAATAATAAATAATATTTGTATAACACACTGGGTTGAAGCTATACCTCCTTGGGTGGAGGGCTGAGGAGATGTATATCTGGGCACACCGTTCATTACACGTTAGGGTGCTTTGCTTTGCACATAGTTTGCTTTCTTAAACTATGATGACTTCAAAATTCCTTGAAAATTTGACAGCAGAGATCTGTAGGCATTAGATGATGTTAAGAAGTGACAACCTGCACCCACAGTTGTTTTTGTGAAAGCCAATAGCCTAGGCTGAATGAATTAGTTATTAGAGCTGTAATTCTGCCTTCCAGGTTTAGAATTACATTAGCTTTTTGTTTCTTACGAGGTACTTTCAAACAATGTATACAAAATGGAGTGATGAAAGTTATTTGCGAGGTAAGTTTCAGTTTAGAAACACAAACATTTGGAAAAGGAGCTGGTTTATTTAAACTATTAATAAAATTGATTCTCTTTTAAACAGTTTAAGTCTGTATCACAATATATTAGCATATATATTTCTCCATCCAAATGACATCAGACTAGCCAGTTGATATTAGAAAAGTCCCTAGCCCTGCATAGCTTTCCCAGGGCATTTTCAAGAAGCTACCACATATTACTTGTTATCACTCTAATGGCTTTCTCACACAAAAGATTTTTTTTTAAAAAACCTCGCCTCGTGCCAGTATTGCCAGGTGGCTTGTGGACTGAGCCTATTCCTGGCACTGGAAAATTTTTCATCAGTAAAAAGAAGTGAAGTGCTGGTACATGCTACAACATGAATGAACCTTGAATACATCATGTTGAATGGCACAAAAGGAAAAATATATGATTTCTCTTATATGAAATACTTAGAATAAGCAAATTCATAGAGACAGCACAAGAGTGGTTAGCAGGGATGGGGAGTGAGAAGGATTGGGGAGCTCTTGCTAAATGAGTTTGAGTTTTGGTATGGGATGATGAAAATAGTCTGGAAATAGATAATGATGAAAGTTATACAGTATTGTCAGTGTATTAATGTCAAACAATTGTCCACTTTAAATGATTAAGATTATTTTTGTTTTGTATATTTTACAACAACTAAAAATAATATGTTTTTTTAAAAGTTAGATGGAAAGTACCAGAGCAAAGCTTTCAAGCTTATGCCTAGCCTGGTTTATGAAGATCTGGTGCCAAAGTAGTATTTTAATTTACTTGGCAGAGAATTGCAAATGAAAACTTCATTTCCATTTTATTGGTATACCGTGCATAGTACATAAGTCAGGGTTTCAGATGTTTTTATATAAATTAGAATTTGTAGTTCTAGGACTAACTCTTCTATCAGCATCTATGTCTATGTATGTCTGTATATGCATATGTATATATATTTATAAACACACATATATGTATGTATGTATATAATATGGGTTGTATTCAAGATATATTCATCATCAATAATCATTGATTAAGTATCCGAATGTAGTTGACACCGTGATTTCCCTTTGTGTTGCTAAGCTCTATCTACAGACATAATAGGATAAATAATAAATGGTTTTATAAATAAGGCTCAATAGCAAAATAGTGGTAAATATGACAAACTCAAGAAAATTTGTTCATTACTTTTTTCTTTGAATGTGAAATATTTATTATAATTTTCTGTATGAGGTTATAGTTCATAAAATTATTTTTGTAAGAGTGGGTATAGCTCAGTTGTTGAGTGCCTGCCTCCCAGGTTCAATCCCCAGTAGCTCCTTTAAAAAATATATTTTTTAAATGACAAGTATCCTGAATTGTAATAGCATACACATATTTCAACAAAGCTGGCCATTATGACAGTGATTTCTCTAATTTCCATGAATTTGTAGCCCTAAAAGTTAGGAGGTAAACCTGAGGTAGCCAACTGTAAAGAAATTCAATGCTTGAAATCTCAGGATTTGTTGTCAAGGCTTATGCAAATTTTGTATTTGTATGTCTGTTTAAATATGTTTTACCCCCCAAAAAAGTTGATGCCACAAAAATATCCGTCCTGTGGCTTCAGTACCCCAGTGTGAGAAGCATAGTAATAGAATCCCATTTCCTAAATGGCTTTATTTATTTATTTATTTTTATTTTTTATTGATTTTGTAAAAATATTACATTAAAAAAAAAATTATATGAGGTCCCATTCAACCCCACCACTCCCCCCCCAGCAACACTCACTCCCTTCATCATGACACATCCATTGCATTTGGTAAGTACATCTCTGGGCATCTCTGCACCTCATGGTCAATTGTCCACATCATGGCCCATACTCTCCCACATTCCATCCAGTGGTCCCTGGGAGGATTTACAATGTCCGATGATTGCCCCTGAAGCACCATCTAGGGCAACTCCAAGTCCCAAAGGCGCCTCCACATCTCATCTCTTCCTGCCATTCCCCATATCCATCAGCCACCATGTCCACTTTTCCCATTCCAATGCCACCTTTTCTCTGTGGGCCTTGGATTGGTTGTGTCTGTTGCACCTCTATGTCAGGAGGAGGCTCAGATTCCACATAGATATTGGATGCAATCCTCCTGCTTTCAGTTGTAGGCACTCTAGGCTCCATGGTGTGGTGGTTGTCCTTCTTCAACTCCATCTTAGCTGAGTGAGGTGAGTCCAATAAATCAGATTGTAGGAGCTGGAGTCTGCTGAGGCTCAGGGCCTGGCTATCCTATTGTCAGTCCAGAGATTCAAATCCCCTAAATATATCTTAAACCCCAACACCAACTACAATTCCAGTAAAGTAGGATGAAAGTCTTATGAAAAGAGATCCCATCTGAGTCCAGTTCCATCACGCAGAAACACCAGCTCCAAAGAAGGGCCTAAATGGCTTTAAATCAGAAGTGCTTTCTTGTAGGATAATTTTTACTTCTGTAATCCAGATTCTATTTAGGCTTTACCAAAAGTGAAAGAGATCTTTTGTGTGACTTCCTTTTACCATCAGTGATTTCTCTATTTCTTTTCTAAACAAATGTCTTATGGTCTTTTTCATATCCTCATTTTCTTTGACAGCGCATTTGATGGAAACTTTCTTCTTACATATTCCTTTTATCTTGGTTCCTAGGAAATTATACTATCCTTTTCGTAACTCTTTGGCCAATTCTTTTCTTGACTTTTTTGCTGCTCCTCTCTTCCCTTAGTTGTCCCACAGCTCAGTTTTGTCCTCTTCTTCCTCACCCCGGATCACCCTCAGCTATACCACTCTGTCCTCTCATCTGTACTCTTGTTTTGTATATATCCAGATGATTTTGGACAAATCTACTAAGATGTTTTAGGGTCATTTCATACTCAGCATTGCTGCGTCCTCATTTCCTCGCAAAGTGCCTGGCATAGTAGGTAACAGGACGTATCTGTTGAAGTAATAAATAAAATGGGTCTCATTCCACTTCAAACCAGCTGCCTCCTCTAATTGCCATCATTTGTAACTGCTATAGCTGTTCTTATCTCTTTCCAATATTGAAAACATTTTGTTGATATTTTTCTTCTGAAGTTATCTTATATCCGTGTTAGTTACCTTCTTTTGTATCTTCCTGACCTTTACCCTAATGTAGGCCCTCCACACCTCATGCCAAGATTACAGCCATAGTCTCACATCTGGCCTCTTTGGTTCTTATCTCTTACCTCTCCAAGCCATGTTTCTCTTAGCTGCCATAATAACTTTTCAAATGTCTATTTATTTATTGTTTTAATCAATTTTTTCTGAAATAATTTTTGATTTACAGAAAAGTTGCAAAGATAGTATAGAAAGTTCCCGTATAACCTTCACCCAGTTTCTCCTAATGTTAACAACTTACACACTATGGTTCAATTGTCAAAACTAAGAAATTAGCATTAGTACTGGACTATTAACCAAACTCTAGGCTTTATTTTGTTTTCACCAGTTTTTCTAATACTTCCCTTTTTCTGTTCCAGGATCTAATCCAGGGTTATACTTTGCACTTAGCATGTCTATTTTTAAACAGATAATACAAGCCTTGATGAAAATTCAAAAAGGACAAAATGATATATAAGTCTTTTTCCTACCCCTGAGCCCCAGCCATCCACTCTCTTCCCCTAGAGGCAAACACTATCACTGGTTTCTTGGGTATTCTTCCAGAGAGATTCTCTGCTTGCACACACACACATTCTTTTATCACGTACACACAAATAATTGCATTCTAAATATACTGCTCTCTACCTTGCTTTTTTCACTTAATGTAAATTTACATGTGTGAGTATATTTTTAGTTATTGCTGGGTGGAAGAATTTATACATTTATAACTTTGTCTATTTGTTCTTCAGAGAGATTCTACCAATTTATCCTCCCATTATTTTTCCCCACATCATCAACAGTGTCTTATGAGACTTTTTTTTTGAGAATACATTTTTTAGTCTTTTTGGCTTACAAAATGAAACTATGGAAATTAAAAATTAACATCTTTGCCAGGGAGCTTCTTATATACACCAGAAAAATGTTTCAACCTTGTATTCTACGTTGTTCTATCGTACTTTGTCCAAATGAACCTTTAGAAGCCAGCTGCCACCAGTTTCACATGGATTCTAATGTCCACAGATTCACCTGGGTAGACCAAGCCTTCAAGGAGTGCATTATTCACAGCTATCAGAATATGGGTCCTGGGATGCTTTTTTTATTTTTTGTATGGCTTTTTTGAGATGGCCTAGGCAGAATTCTCCTCTGTGCACTTAAGACAACCTGTTTTCTACTGAGCTTTTTCTCCATTCACATACTAGCCAGACTTGGATTTTCTGGAAAGACTTAAATTGAGGAACAGCAACAAAGATTATAATAGTGTTTCAACCACCAACAACTGCAATTTCCTTGACTGCTGTTATTTCAACTCCCTAAACTGAGCCTTTAGGTCTGAGTTCATTTCCAACTCAAGAAGAGCCTGAGAAATGCCAGACTTGAATTATCTGACTTTTTGCTGTTGGGCTTTATAATCTTTGTGCTTGAACTGAACGTGGCCTTTTTCTTGTTGAACACTGGCCTAGGAAGAGCTTAGGAGACTTTTTGAACTTTGCCAATTTTATAGGCTAAAATATAGGTTAAATTGAGGACATTAATATACTTTTTTTGTTTTGTTTTTCTTCTTATATGACATTGTACTTTTAATTTGCATTTCTCCAAAAATGATGAGGTTGAGTGTCTTCTCATATTTAAGAGCAATTTTTTTTCTGTGAACTTTTGCCTACCTTTCAGTGAGATTGTTTATTGTTATAAAAGTATTCCTTTTATTATTTTATTATTTTACTTTCAAATCTTCTAATTCTTCCTATTTTCTGATATATTAAGTTGAAATCCAAGTTCCCTTTTCAAGACTTGATATCATATGATTCAACCCTGGTTTTACACTGCTTGCCAACAAACCACCACTGCTCTAATTAATCTGGTCTCCTCCATGGTCCCAGGGGCGCACAGTGCTCATTTCTTCCTTTCTTTTCCCCTCTACTTATATCTCCTCATTTGAGACAGAGATCAGTGTCACCGTCTATGGTTTAGTAAACTTCCTTTTAATCTCAAATAAAATTCTGGAAAGAATAATTAACTGGCAATTTGTAAACTCTTAAAAGAAAATAATTATTGCTAAGAGCCAGAACTTAATTCTAAAAATAGTAACCATATTCCCATTTCCAGTGGGGTTCTAGTGGATTGGTACGCTTTAGAGCTATCTCTATTTATTAAGGCATTTTATTCTCCCGATATGTTTGAGGAGTCCACAAAATACAAGCTGCGTGAGACTAGGTGGTTTTGTAGCTGATTGAACAGATGTGCCTCCAAAGTATTGATTCATGGATCAGTGTCAGACTGAAGAAAAGTTTCTAATAACAGGCTTCAGAACTCTGTTCTTGAGTATTCAATGTTTATTTACTAATAACTTGGATGAAATCATGGGAGTTAAATAGATTCAGTTAGGCTTAAAAAGATACTTCCTATGACAGAGGACAGAGGCGTGATTCAAAATGATCCTAATACTTTGGAAGGATGGGCTAAAACTAGTAAGGTGAAATTTAACAGGTTGGAATGTTATGCTCTGCATTTCATCTCCAAAATTAGTTGAAAAAAAAAATTAGCATACAGTTAGGCACCTGGTTTGATGTAGGTTGTGTGAAAAGACTTAGGAGTCCACCAAGGTAAGAGTATAATGCATCTGAAAATCTAAAACAATCTTCAGTTGCATTTATAAAAATATATCATCTAGATTAAGGAACTTGTTAGTGGTACCAGTAGTCTGATTTGAATAGTCTCATTTGAACTATTCTTTTCCATTGTGGGAATAATATTTTAAAAGGGACATTTTGAAATCAAAGTACCTGTATTTTTTTCTATTGCTGTTATACCAAATTAACATTGATGTAGTGTCTTTGAACAACACTCATTTATTATTTTACAGTTCTGTAGGTCAAAAGTCCAACAAGGGTCTCATTGGTCTAAATCCAAGGGGTGAACAGGGCTACATTCCTTTCTGGAGGCTCCAGAGGAAAATGTTTCATTTCCTTTCCAGCTTCTAGAGACTACTTCCATATCTTGGTTCATAGCCCCCTTCTTTCCATCTTCAAAGCGAGAAAGAACTGGGGAAGTTTTCACGTGACATCTCTCTAACCGCAGCCAGGAAAGGTTCTCCCCTTTTAAGGATTCATGTGAATCTAGGATAATCTCTCCATCTCAAGGTCTTTAACCTAATCACATCTACAGAGTACCTTTTGCCATGTACAGTAGCTAGCTCACAGGTTCTGGGGTTTAGGGCATGGACGTCTTTGTTGGGCTATTATTCTGCCTACCACAGCTCTTACAGTGAAGCATAACTGGATGCTGAAAGGGCCAAATTAGAAACAGAGAATCAGACTAAGAAGAATTGAAAAAATAATCGATCTCAAAATGTATTACCTGGGAAAGAATGAGGTAATGTTTATGAAGTGATTAGTGCAGTAAGTATATAATAAGGGGTTGCTGCTTTAAAGACTAATGGTACAAATTGCAGAAAATACAGTCGCCGAGACGGGAAGATGTTTAGGGATGTGGATGGAGATGAAGCAACCTAACATTTTATATTGCAAAGAACAGAATTTGGGATCTAAATTCTCACTTTATATTAGCTCAGTAGGTGGTATGAATGTCAGAAAGCAATAAATTTACCAAAACTCTGCATTATTTCTCTACTAGTGTAAGAGTAGGGAAGAATGGAGATGATAGGGACTATAATAGAGAAGCAGATTTCTGGCCTCTTTCTGCCATGATTGTGCAATATATAGACTCTGAGGAGGAAGGAAAACTTTTATAAAAGGAAGAAAGTAAGATTTTGGAAGCTCAGATGACTATCGTTTTTGTTTTGTTTTCTTTGTTTTCTCCAGGAGAAATATATAGGAAGGAAATACCCTCTGAAACCAAAGCCCAGCCAACAGAGATTATGAGATTTTTCAGGCTTTCCTTATAATCTTCCTTACGTTTGTCTCTTTAAACACGTTGAACTCGACCTTTGAGAAGTTACTGATAAGCAGTTACCAAGCAGGAGTTAAATTAACAAACCCTCCCACCTTGCTCCATTGGGTGATTGCTTCCAAGGCCACAGTAAATGTGTATCAGTGTGAACCTGATCCAGAAACAGCCAGGAAGGGAACAAAGTTTAGTCTGTGAGGAAATAGGCGGCTGCTGGTAGTTTCATGCCATCTGTCCAGACTTCAGTTTGCTGTGGTGTAAGTAGTTTTTGTTGTTGTTGTTATTGTTTTTAATATCATGGTATTTTAATATAAAAAGGATTATAAAACTAATTTCCATTTAATATTAAATCATGATCCTACCTGGCTCTAAGTCTTGTGTACTAGACCTACCTGAAAGAAAGTTTTAGCATTTCATAGGTAGTTTTTTTTTAATTAAGAAGAAGAAAAAGGAAAGCTATGATGTTTTTCAGCAAATGTTCTACTAAAACAGGTCCTGCTTGCATAAAATGGTTTTTAATTTCTTGTCTTTAGTTGTGTGAAGGAATTTACAGTCAGAAAATAAACATGAAGGAATTTACAGTCAGGAAATAAACTTTAAAAAAAAATGTGAGTGCCCAGAGATTGATGGTTTCTAAATAGTGCTTGGATTTCTCCTTGATGTTCTTTTTAATTGCTTTTCCTTTAGTTTAGGTCCCCGTTACCAATTTATGTTAGCAAATATTTAGTAGTCTTTTAGGTAATTAAACTGGAGATTTTGGTGTTCAAAGAAATTAAATGAATGAGAATGAATTGAGCTTAATATGATGTAAAAAGATGTTGGGACCCTAGATTTCAGAGTAGTAGAATGTGTTTTCAAAGAGGATATGAAATGGATGGAAGTGAGAAACTATCAGAAATTTCATACAACTTTGGAAAAAACTGTTGTTAAGATTTTGACATCTGTACTAATTTCCCACAGTGAGTTTCTATGTGGTATGTAAAGTAAGTTTCATATATGAAATTAGAGTTGCTGTGTTTCAGTTATTGTAGTTATAGTTGTAGTTCTATGTTAAGATTAAGATTCCAGAAACTATATACACGTTATTACACAAACATATTGACTTTATTGAGTGCAGTTCTGAGAATGGTATGGTTTCATTTGGAATTGGGAAGACTGAATGTTTTCTCTTTCCCTTTTGCCACAATGTATTTAAAAAAAAACAAAAAAACCCTTCATAATGAGTTCTGTGGAGATGGAGGACTTGGCCCAGTGTTTAGGGCGTCCGTCTACCACATGGGAGGTCTGCGGTTTAAACCCCGGGCCTCCTTGACCCATGTGGAGCTGGCCCATGCGCAGTGCTGATGCGTGCAAGGAGTGCCCTGCCACGCAGGGTGTCCCCGCGTAGGGGAGCCCCACGCGCAAGGAGTGCGCCCCGTAAGGAGAGCCGCCTGGCGCAAAAGAAAGTGCAGCCTGCCCAGGAATGGTGCCGCACACACGGAGAACTGACACAACAAGATGATGCAACAAAAAGAAACACAGATTCCTGTGCGGCTGACAACAACAGAAGCAGACAAAGAAGACGCAGCAAATAGATACAGAGAACAGACAACCGGAGCGGTCGGCGGGGGTGGGGGCGGGAATAAATAAATCTTTTTTAAAAGGTTCTATGGAGTTTAAACACAGAAAATTTGCTGAGGTTAATATATTGTGCAAAATTTATAAAAGCTGGCTATTAGTGGCCTTTCAAATTCCTTGGGGAGTGCTAAGGAGAGAGATTGTTTATGCAGAATTTCACTGATTTTCCCTTTCCTCTATCTTCATCTCGGACCTCAGGGACACTCAGTCTATTTCGCTAGCTTGCTTCTTATTCACACTGTACCAAATGTGAGTGCAGACTCTGATACTGGGTTTCAGCTGACTCTGGGTGGGATGGAAGCCCAGTACAGCAGGCTATAGGATTATAATAAAGGGAAAACCTTTATTCACCTTTCAGATTGTTGAATTTCAGTGGTTCTAGGTTCTTAAGCTAATTAATTTGCCCAAATCAGTAGCCTCCGGTGGGTCAGGTTACTACTCATTCAGTTGTTAGTTTATGAAATGGGAATAAGAAGGTGGTGGTGGTAATGGGGTCCTTGGAAAGGAGTCACATTTACAAACTGGATTTGAAATATTTCAGTCTTCTGACAACCTGGAAGGCCAAACAGGTATGTATGCTGGCTGAATCTTAACCAAGCCCCTCCAGCAGGAGTTCTGAACCCCTTTGCGAGTCAGGTGAAAGCCAGAGGCCCCTTACTAAGTCCATACTATGCTGTGTATTATTTAATAAATATATCACACCTGCACCAACACGACCCCACAAGAATAATGTTTTTTTTGAATTTCAATTCAAGCTCATGGATCCTTTGTTAAGAACCACTGTCCTATAGGATTTTTTAAAAAACCTTTAGTAGCTGCTGATAACATCCAAATCCTTGCCGATGTCCTACAAAGCCCACACAATCTGGCTTCTGACATCGTTTCATATCATTGCCTACCATTGTTCTCCTGATTCATTTCCCTTCAGCTACTCAAGTGTTTTTGTTGTTTCTGGAACATATCAGGCTTGTTCCTGCATCAGGGTCTTTGCAGCTGGAAAACTCTTCCCCTAAGTTGTTTCCTCCCTTACTTCATTCGGGTCTCTACTCAAAGGCCTTCTCCTCAGAGATGCCTTCCCAGACCACTCTATCTAAAATAGCACGCTACACCACTTCTACCACATCACTGTTTTTCCCTTTATCCTGATTTCCTTTTCTGTAAATAGCCATTTGGCATTATTAATTATTTAATTTATTTTTAGGAATAAATTATATATAATATTTATTTATAGAATGCAAGTTCTAAAAGGGTGAGAAATTTGTCATGCCCTGTGCTATATTGCTCTATTGCCAGGACCCTGAATAGTGCCTACGTGATGTATAGTGGGCACTTGGTAAATATTTATTTTATAAATAAATTTTCAGTTGGTGCCATTAAAATTATTTTAAGCATAGGAATATTAAAAAATTTACTGTTTTAAATGGATGATATAGTCACATTATTCAAAGGCCAGAGAATATATTGAAAAGTCTTTGGGGAAGCGGATGTGGCTCAACTAATAGAGCATCCATCTACCATATGGAGGGTCCAGGGTTTGATCCCCAGGGCCTCCTGACCTGTGTGGTGAGCTGGCCCATGTGCAGTGCTGCCATGCATAAGGAGTGCCGTGCCACGCAGGGGCGCCCCCGTGTAGGGGTGCCCCATGTGCAAGGTGTGTGCCCTGCAAGGAATGCTGCCCCCTGTGTAAAAAGCCCAGCCCGCCCAGGAGTGGCACCGCACACACAGGGCTGATGCAGCAAGATGATGCAACAACAACAAAAAGATACGCAGATTCCCAGTGCCACCTGATAATGCAAGTGGATGCAGAACACAGCGAATGGACACAGAGAACAGATAATGGGGGGGAAGGGGAGAGAAATAAATAAAATAAATCTTAAAAAAAAAAAAAGTCAAGTCTTTGCATCCCACCAGGCACCTATCTATTCAGTTCCGATTCAGTGACCTCCAACACTTATTATTTTTCCATGTATCTTTCTAGAGTTTCTTGTCAGAGGTACACATAAGAAAATATAAAAGTAAAAATCTTATTGCACTCCTCTTTTCACATACTATTATACATACTCTTCTTAATTTTTTATTTATATATTATAATAAATATATTGAAGCTCTTTCCATATCAGTACATAGAGATCCTCTACATTTTTATAATAGCTGCGTAGTATTCCATTGTATTGATTTACCATAACTTATTTTTTTCTTTAAAGATTTATTTTTTTATTTATTTCTCTACCCTTCCCTCTTACCCAACCCCCTAGTTGTCTGCTCTCTCTGTCCATTCACTATGTGTTCTGTGTCCACTTGTATTCTTGTCAGCGGCACCCAGAATCTGCGTTTCTTTTTGTCGAGTCAACTCTCTGTGTGTGTGGCACCATTCCTGGGCAGGTTGTGCTTTTTTCATGCTGGGTAGTTCTCCTTACGGGGTGCACTCCTTGCGCGTGGGGCTCCCCTACTCGGGGGGACGCCCCTGGGTGGCAGGGCACTCCTTGCGCACATCACATTGCGTGTGGGCCAGCTCATCACATGGGTCAGGAGACCCTGGGTTTGAACCTTGGACCTCCCATGTCGTAGGCAGATGCCCTATCCATTGGATCAAATCTGCTCCCTACTATAACTTCTTTAACCAGTCATCTAGTGTTGGGCAATTGGTTTATTTCTAATATTTTGCTATTGTCAACATGAAGTTCATAACATGATGCTTATGTCATTTCACACATACTTATAGTACGTCTATATGGTAAATTCCTAAAGTAACAATTACTGGATCAAAAGGTCTCCTAGATATTGCCTAATTGTCCTCCATAGGGATTCATCGGTTTATATTCTCCCAACAGTGTACTGTTTCCCATATCTTTGCTAGCTAGAGTATTATCAGACTTTGAATTTTTGCCATTCTGATAGGTTAAAAAATGGTTTCAGTGCAATTTAATGCGTATTTCTCTCATTTGAGTAGGGTTGAACATCTTTTCATATTTAAGAGAAGCTTGCTTTTTTCTATGAACCACTAATACTCTTTTCTGTTAACAGGATTTTTTTCATTACTAATTTGATGGTATTTTTGTTCTTATGCTTTTGAGTTTTCCAAATTTATAAGTTAGTGGTTATAGGTACCAGCTCTGGAATAAGACTGTCTGAATTTGAATTCTAAATCTGTTAGTAGCTATACAATCTTGATTGGGCAAGTTATTACACCTTTCTGAGCTTCAGTTTTTTAATCTGTAAAATAGGAATAACATTGGGTTGTTATTAAAAATAAATGATATGGTGTGTGTGAAATGGACTTACTGGTATTCTACTATGGAACTATTGATTAGTAATGGAAGAAATTGTAGTATTGATGTGGAGAAAGTGGCCATGGTAGCTGCTGAGGGTAGGGAGAGGGAAGAAGAGATATGATGTAGGGACATTTTCAGGATTCGGAGTTGTCCTAGGTGGTACCGCAGGGACAAATGCTGGACATTGTATGTCCTGCCATAGCCCACTGGGAGGACTGGGGGAGAGTGTAAACTACAATGTAAACCATTATCCATGTGGTGCAGCAGTGCTCCAAAATGTGTTCATCAAATATAATGAATGTCCCATGATGATCAAAGAAGTTGTTGATCTGGGAGGAGTGAGGTGAAGGAGGTGGGGGGCATATGGGGACTGCTTATATTTTTTGAATGTAACATTTAACAAAAAATAAAGAGAGAAAAAAATGATATAAATGAATAGCTAGATCGATAGAAAGATAAGGGGAGCGGGTGAAACTCAGTGGTTCAGTGCCTGCTTCCCATGTATGAGGTGTCCTGGGTTTAATCCCTGATACCACCTTAAATAAATAAATAAGATGAAGTATACTATAAAGCAAATATGATAAAGCAAGAAAAAAATTGTCATAAAGTTCAGAAAATAAGAAAAACTGTTATTCACACATGACATGATTGTGTACATAGAAATTCTGTGGGATCTATAAAAATATATATACGGTCAATTGATTTTTGATTAAGATACCAAGTCAATACAATGGGGAAAGGATAGTTTTTTTTTAATATGTTGCTGGAACTAATAGATTTCCTTAAGGAAAAAATATAAACCTTTACCTCGTTCTCACTCCATACACAAAAATTAAATAGACATGGATCATACACCTAAACTTAAACTCAGAACAGGAATGCTTGTAGAAAAAAATAGAGGAGAATATCTTTGCAACCTTGAAATATGCAAAGATTTCTTGGGCAAGAAATTGAAAGCACTAACCATAAAAGTAAAATAATGATTAAGTGGATGTCATTAAAATTAAATTTTTCTGCTCATTTAAAGACACCATCCAAAAAATCTAATAGAAATGCCACAGATTAGAAAAAATATTCACTGCACATATATCAGACAAAGGACTTGTATCCAGAATATAAAAAGAACTAAAAATCAAACTACAACTAACCTAATTTTTCAATTGACAAAAACTTCACAAATGAAGATGTATGGATGGCTAATAAGTAAATGAAAAGTTGCTCAATGTCATTAATAATTACATTAATACAAATTAATACCATAATGAGATACCATTTCACACCCACTAAAATGGCTACAGTGAAAAAGTTTGGCCACATCAAATATTGGCAACGTGTTGGGGCAACTGGTGTGAGTATAACTATTTGGCAGTTTCTTATTCAAGTAAATACAGCTTTCTTGTCAGCGCTGCTACTGCAGCCATGAATATGCTTAGGCTTCAGAAGAGGCTAGCCTCCAGTGAGGAAAGAAGAAGGTTTGGTTGGAACCCAATGAGATCAATGAAATCGCCAATGCCAATCCCGTCAGCAGATTCAGAAGCTGATCAAAGATGGTAAGCCTGTGACTATTCATTCCTGGGCTTGATGCTGAAAAAACACCTCGGCCCACGGAAAGGTCAGGCATGTGGGCATCGGTAGGCAAAAGGTTACTGCCAATGCTGATGTGCGTGAGAAGGTAACCTGGATGAGAAGGATGAGACTACTGCACTGGCAGCTCAGAAGATACCTTAAATTTAAGAAGATTGATTGCCACATGTATCACAGCCTGTACCTGAAGGTGAAAGGGAATATATTCAAGAACAAGCAGAATCTCATGGAACACATCCACAAGCTAAAGGCAGAGAAGCCCTGAAAGAAGCTCCTGGTTGACCAGCTGAGGCCTGCAGGTCCAAGCCATGAGGAGCAACTACAGACTAAGAAAGAGGAGATTATCAAGACTGTCAAAGGAGGAAGAGACCAAGAAATAAAACTCCCTTCTCTTGTCTGTACATAGTGATTATATAGATCAATCATTCTATAAAATAAAACTTTTATCTGCTAAAATTTTATATATACACACACACACACACCTAGCCTGTGATTCAACCATTCTATTCCTATTTCCCAAGAGAAAAAAAAACATATCTCCACAAAAGACATGTACAAAAATGTTGATAGCATTATTTGTAATCCCCAAGTTGGAAACAACACAAGTATCTATCAACAGGACAATGATAAACAAATTGTGGAGTAATCATACAATGGAATACTGCTCAGTAATAAAAAAGAACTACCAAGACATACAATATCAGAGATGAGTCTTAGAAACATTGTATTCAGTAAAAGAATCAAAATTCAGAGTATCTACTGTGTGTGTGTGTAGTAAAAACAGGCAAAAACTTACCTATAGTAAGTGAAATGAGAATGTAGTTGCTCTGAGGAAGTGAAGGAGAATTGATCAGAAAGGGACCGGAGAGAACTTTCCATTGATGCATGTTTAGTTCTATTGTGATTAAGATGTTTTGAATGGGGGTTACACAGAAGTATTAAATTGTCAAAACTAAAATTAAAATTAAAAACAAAAACTTTGCTACAGAGAAAACTACAGGGCCAGATTACTTCACTGATAAATTCTATCACTTAAGAAAAACCGTAACACCAATTATTTCCAAGCTCTTTCAGAAATAGAGTAGAACATTTCCCAACTCTTTTTACTAGGCAAACATACCCCTGCTACCAGAATCTGACAAAAATATTGCAAAAAAAGGAAACTATACACCAATATGTTCCATGAACTTGAATGTAAAACCTTAGCAAGAAGCAAATCAAATCCTGCAATATATGCAAAAGGTAATATGTATACCCAATGAATGCAAGGATGATTTAAAATTTAAAAATCAGTGTAATTCATTATATTAACAGAAAAAATATGATAATCTCAATAGAAGGAGAAGGATTTGACAAAATTCAACATCCATGATGATGGATGCAAGCTAGCAATAGGAGGAAATTTCTTCAATCTGATAAAGGGAATCTATGAAAAACCTACAACTCACACCATGGATGGTGAATATTAAATGATTTCAGGAATAAAACAAGGATTTTCATTCTTACCTCTTATAATCTTCTATTCAAAATTGTACTAGAGATTGTAGGCAGTACAATAAAACAAGGAAAAGAGCATACAGATTGGAAAGAAAAAGTAAAACTGTCTTCATTGGCAGATTACTTTATTTGTTGGTGTATAAAACCCTGATGAATCTACAATCAGTATTACTATTGTGAATTTTGCAAGGTGGCAGAGGTTACAAGATCAATACATAAACTTCAGTTGTGTTTTTATATACTAGCAACAAACAATTAGAAAATGAATTATGAATTCCATTTCCAATAGCAAGTTTCCTACATTGAAACTACAAAATATATAGATTGGAAGTTTCAATATTGTTAAGATGTTGGATATTCTCAAATTGATCCTTAGCTTCAAGCAATTCCAATCAAATCACAAGAAGTTGCTTATAGAAGTTTACATGTTGACTGAAAACTTTTTGTATAAAGGGAAAGGCCCTAAAATAGCAAATACAATTGAAGAAAAAAAAAAAAGAACAAAATTGGAGGAGTATGCCATCTGATTTCAAGACTGTGTGAAATTAGAGTAATGGTAGGTAAATAGATCAGTAGAGTCCAGAAATAGATCTACACAAATATATGGTCAATTAACTTTACAAAGACAATTCAGTGGGAAAAGATACTGAACATTTTAATAAATGTTGCTGAAATTCAACCCCCTTCTGATTTTTTAAAATTTATTTCTCTCCCCTTCCCTGCCCATGCCCCACCCCACCCCAGTTGTCTGCTTTCTGTGTCCATTCACTTTGTATTCTTCTGTGCCCGCTTGCATTCTTGTCAGTGGCACCCGGAATCTGTGTCTCGTTTTGTTACATCATCTTGCTACGTCAGCTCTCCATATGTGTGGTGCAATTCCTGGGCAGGCTGCACTTTTTTTTGCGCTGGGCAGCTCTCCTTACGGGGGGCACTCCTTGCACTTGGGGCTCCCCTGCGTGGCATGGCAGTCCTTGTGTGCATCAGCACTGCGCGTAGGCCAGCTCATCACATGGGTCAGGAGGGCCTGGGTTTGAACCTTGGACCTCCCATGTGGTAGGTGGACACCCTATCCATTGGGCCAAATCCGCTTCCCTATATAAAAATTGATTTAAGATGGGTTATAGACTTAACTGTTGAAGCTAAAACTGTAACACCTATAGAAGAAAACATAGTTTAATAGTTTTTCAAATTTAGAGACAGGCAATGATTTTCAAGAATGCAAATAGCATAAGCCATAAAAGAAGAAAAATGATAAATTAGACTTCATCAAAATAAAAAATTACTCTAGTTTGAAAAACATTTCTAAGAAAATGAAAAGACAAGCCATTGACCAAGAAGAAATATTTACCCTACATTTTTACCTGACAATGGATCTGTATTCAGAATAAAAAATTCTTTCAACTCAGTAATAAGATAAACAACTTGATTTTTTAAATGGGCAAAGATTTAATGGACATTTCAGAAGAGAATATATGAATGACTGATAAGAGGATGAAAATATGTTTAATATCTCTATCATCAGGTAAATCAGAATTCATACCACAGTGAGATACCACAACATACCTATGAGAATGGCTGAAAACACCACCAACTATTGGCAAGGTTGTGGTGCTTTTGGAATTCTCATAGTTGCAAATGGGAATGACTGTAAAATGGTTGTAACCACATTGGAACACAGTTTGGCAAATTCTTATGAAGTTAAGCATATACTTACTTATAGACCCAGCAATTCCACTCTTAGGTATTTATTCTAGGCAAATGAAAAGATATGTTCACATAAAGACAAAAATGTTCATAGCTTGCCTCTCATAAAAGCTCTAAACTGGAAACAACCCAGGTATTTATCAACAGGAGAATGGATAAACAAATTGTGGTATATTCATACAATGGAATACTACTCAGAATCACAAAGAATAAAATCCTATTACATGTGATAGTATTGAAGAATTTCACAGTCATCTTGTTAAGGAAAATAAGCCAGACATAGAAGAGTACACATTATATGATTGCATTTATATTTCAAGAATCAGGATTTCTGTGAAGATGGTAGACTAGAGACATGGGACTTTCATCTCTTCCAGAAAAATAGCTAGAGGACAGGCAGAAACAGTCTGGAAAAAAAAATCTTTTAGAGTTTAGGACACCAGGGGAAGTCTGGATACCACCAAGAGGAGAGAGGGGCAAAGGAAAAGAACCGTGACTGCAAAACTGTGAGTTAAAAACCTCAGCTGCAAGTGCTGGCATCATTCCTACCCCATAGACACTTTTGAGTTCTCATCCCTCAGGGCCTGCAGGTAGAGACAAAGCCGCGCCGCCGCCCTCCCCCGCCCCCCCATCCACCTCTCCAGGAAAGGGGAGCGAGAGGGACATAGCCTAAGGCTTACCCAACTTCTGACCCACAAATTCTGTTTGTTGTGAGCCCTTCCAGGATGGGTAGAGCCACATCACTGTCTGCCTTGGGAGCCTGCAAAGGACTAAAGAGATCTGACCCTCTCAATCTACTTTTTACCGACAGGGACTGGTTGTTGAGGATACAGAGGGGAGTGGAATTATTTCCTACCTGGGAAAAGGGAGGAGTCAACTACCTCTAAGAAAGTTTGGATTAGGAGGCTCTTAGCCTCCCGGCAGGAACCTCTGTCACCTTGATCCAGTTCCTGCTGTAGCAAGCACACTCAGAGCAGGCATTGAACTGAGAGGGCGGCTAAAGGGCTCCACCTACTGGTGGATGAAGGAAGTGAATGTGAAGAAAAAAGTAAGAGAGACTTTTAATGGACTTTATAGCCTCCCTCCCCAAGGCCCCAGAAAGCAGGTCTGCAACCCATTACTGTGTCCAGGGCCTAGATTTCAGTAACTAACAGGGACAATCCTGAAGACCCAGAACAGGCTGAACCAAGAATCAAAGAACAGGAATAACACACAGCCTCCCAATGAAAGAGAGAGAAATCAAGCATCTGATTTGAAAAACTGAATAGAAAAGTACAGGAGGTCATGGATTGAAAGACTAAATATCATGAAGACATCAATTCTACCCAAACTGATTTATAGATTCAATGCAATATCAATCAAAATTACAACAGATTACTTTAAAGAAATAGAAAGGGCAATTACCAGATTCATTTGGAGAGAAAGTGCATCCAAATAGCCAAAGTTCTAAAAAAAAAGGAGCAACATGGAGGAATTTCAGTGCCTGACCCTGAAACATATTACAAAGCTACTACAGTCAAAGCAGCATGATATTGGCATAAAGATAGATACATCAATCAGTGGAATAGAATTGAGTGTCCAGAAATAAACCCTCACCTCTATGGCCAACTGGTTTTTGACAAACCTACTGAAGCCATTTTAATGAAACAAAACAGTCTCTTCAACAAATGGTGCTGGGAGAACTGGATATCCATAATCAAAAGAATGAAAGAGGACCCCTATCTCACTCCCTATACAAGAATCAACTCAAAATAGATCAAAGACCTAAATATAAAAGCCAGGATCATAACACTACCGGAAGAAAATGTAAGGAAATATCTTAAAGACCTTGCAGTGGGTGGTGATTTCTTGGACCCTTCACCCATAACACATGCAATAAAAGAAAAAATAGGTAAATGGAACCTCCTCAAAATTAAATACTTTTGCACCTTAAAAGGACTTTGTTAAAAGGCTGAAAAGGCAGCTTATTTAAGGGAAAAATATTTGGAAATCACATGTCCAATAAAGGTTTAATATCCATGATATATAAAGAGATGTTACAACTCAAAAATAAAAGGACAAACAACCCAATTAAAAAATGGGCAAAAGACTTGAATAGACATTTGTCCAAAGAAGAAATACAAATGGCAAAAAAACACATGAGAAAAGTTCAGTATCACTAATGATTAGAGAAATGCAAATTAAAACTACCATAAGATATTATTTCACACCTATCAAAATGACCAGTATTAAAAAGACAGAACTACAAGTGTCAGAGAGGATGTGGAGAGATAGGAATGCTTATTCACTGTTGGTGGGAATGAGAATGGTACAGCCACGTGTGGAGTTCACTGTGTGAACTGTTTGGCAGTTCCTATAAAGAAGTGGAATATAGATTTGCCACGTGACCTGGGCAGTACCTCTACTGGGTGCATACCCAGAAAACCAGAGTAGTGACATGAACAAACATCTGCACATTGATGTTCATAGTGGCATTATTTACAATAGCCAAAAGTTGGAAACAACCCAGGTGTCCAACTGATGAATGGATGAACAAACTGTGGTGTATTCACATGATGGAATATTATGCAGCTGTAAGAAGAAATGAAGCCACAAAGCATATAACAACATGGATAAACCGGGAGTACATTATGTTGAGTAAAGCAAGCCATACTCAAAAGGACAGATACTCTATGATTGTGCTACTATGAACTAAATATATTGTATAATCTGGGTCACCAGAAGATAGAATGAGGTTAGAGAATGGAGAGCTAAGGGTTAACTTGTGCAGAATTGGTAAAAAGGATGTGTGTTAATCTTTGGAAATGAATAGAAAAGGTGAAAGCCCAACATAATATTTGTAACTAGAAGTACTATTATGTGGCTATGAAATTGGCTTAAAGGGAAAGTCTAAGGTCATGCATATTACTAAAAGGAATGCTAAAAATGTAACGCGGAACTGTATAGTATAGTAAAACTGCATGGGAAATATGAATATGGGTAAAATTGCATATATAAGACTTTTTCTTTGAGGCTGAACAAATGTATGTTAATACTACAAGATGTTAATATCAGACAAAAAATTATGCTAAGTGAAAGGAACCAGATACAAATACTACGTATTGTATACTTCCACTAATATAAAATGTAAATATAAATCAATTTATAAAGATGATATTAGATTAGTGGTTATGTAGGGCTGGGGAAGATCTGCTAAGGAGTGTGGAGTTTCTCGTTTTGAAGTAATAAAATTGTTCTAAAAATTTTTATGGTGATGAATGCGCAACATTGTGATTATAATAAAAGCCATTGATTATACACTTTGGAGAGATTGTATGGTATGTAAATATATCTTAATAAACTGTGAAATAAATAAATAATCATGCAAGAATGACCAGAAATAGCAGCTATATATAGCAGCTGAATCAGAGAGAGATTGAGAGGTCATGAATGTTCTTGTTTGTTTACTATTATTATTGAAATAATGAAAATGCTCTAATAATGATTGAAGTGATGAATGCACAACTATGTGATTTTATGAAATACCATTGATTGTATACGTTGGATGAATTTTATGCTTTATTAAGATGTATCAACAAAATTTATTTGTTTCATTAAAAATAGAATCAGTAAGGGGGCTTTTTCAAAAACAGTTTCCAACTTTCTGATTATGTACACCTGGAGGAGTGCCTGGGTATTTACATTTTTAATTAGCACCTCCAGGAGATACTGATGTGGGTAGCCACAGGTGTGGCAAAGTCACATTTTGAGAAACAGCAACCTAGCATGTAGCATGCGTTAAATATGTATATAGAGAAAAGTGGAATAAGTGGTATATATGGTCATGAACATAACAGGACTTAAAAGGAACCAGAAATAGCACCTGCTCAGAATTATCCCCTTTATCACTCTGTCACACTGCCTGACATATCACTATTTGGTAGTAATTCCTTTGGATTTATGTTTTCCAACATCTGTCTAGCAATGAATAAATAAATGTCTTGCAAAGGTATTCTATGGTCAGGTGAATTTGAGCAATTCTGCCTTGAAAAAAATTAAATGGTGTCAGTGGATGAGGCTCAAGCAGATGAGCACCTGCTTCCACATGGGAGGTCCTGGGTTCAGTTCCCAGTGCCTCCTAAAAACAAACAAACGAAAAAAACAACAACAAGCAAAAAAATCAACTCAGCGGAGCTAATATAGCTCAGTGGTTGAGCACCAGCTTCCCACATATGAAGTCTTGGGTTCAATCTCTGGCCCCAGGACTTAAAAAAAAAAAAAAAAAAAGTTAAAGGGGCTTATGAATTTACTGCAAAATTTCTCAGCATCTTTAGTTTTTATTTTTTTTATTTCTTTTTTTTTTTTAAAGATTTATTTATTTATTTAATTCCCCCCCTCCCCCCTCCCCTGGTCATCTGTTCTCTGTGTCCCTTCGCTGAGTCTTGTTTCTTTGTCCGCTTCTGTTGTCGTCAGTGGCACGGGAAGTGTGGGCGGTGCCATTCCTAGGCAGGCTGCACTTTCCTTCGCACCGGGCGGCTCTCCTCACGGGTGCACTCCTTGCGCGTGGGGCTCCCCTACGTGGGGGACACCCCTGCGTGGCGCGGCACTCCTTGCGCGCATCAGCACTGCGCATGGGCCAGCTCCACACGGGTCAAGGAGGCCCAGGGTTTGAACCGTGGACCTCCCATGTGGTAGATGGACGCCCTAACCACTGGACCAAGTCCCTTTCCCATATTTTTTTATTTCTTAAGATTGATTTATTTATTTCTCTCCCCTTCCCTCCCCCACCCCCCGCCCCACCCCAGTTGTCTGTGTTCTGTGTCTATCTGCTGCGTGTTCTTCTTTGTCCGCTTCTGTTGTTGTCAGCAGCACGGGAATCTGTGTTTCTTTTTGTTGTGTCATCTTGTTGTGTCATCTCTCTGTGTGCAGCACCATTCCTGGGCAGGCTGCACTTTCTTTCGCACTGGGTGGCTCTCCTTATGGGGCGCTCTCCTTCTGTGTGGGGCTCCCCTACACGGGGGACACCCCTGCATGGCACGGCACTCCTTGCGCGCATCAGCACTGCATGGGCCAGCTCCACACGGGTCAAGGAGGCCCGGGGTTTGAACCACGGACCTCCCATGTGGTAGACAGACGCCCTAACCACTGGGCCAAGTCCGCTTCCCTCAGTGTCTTTATTATGTTAATTTATCTAGTAACAGGGTCAGATAGCATTTCCCTAAGGGTTTGACTACAGAAACCTTTTTTTCGTCTGGAGCATTGAACTAAAATACAGTAACGATATGCCATAGAATACTCTGAGAAGCGTTGTTTTGATTCTCTCCTCAAAACATCATATTTTTGAGAGCTATAACAAGTTACTAATCAGTTTCTCCCTCTCTTTTGATATGAATTGATATAATTGGATCTGTTTCCTTTCAACAACTGGAATAAAGAAAACCCTTCTGCCAAAAGTACTGTGATATTCCCCACCCCATATTCACTGGTCTGCCTGCCAACTGCTGTATTTATTACTATTGCTAGGAGTCTAGGCCAGTGTCTTATTAGATTGGAATTCATTATAATAAGAGGAATAAATAGTGACTGAAGGTGCAAAGCAGTTTTGCATTTTCTCTGCTGATGGTTCTGTATACTTACTCTGCATGCTCTGCCCCTGCTTCTTCACTGCTTATCAATTGCCAGGTTGCTAACCCTTTGCTTCTCTGGTTACTCAATTGCTGTAGTACTCCTAGTTGCTAATTGTTTGCCAGCCTTTAGTCTTTATGCATTCTTGATTTGGTCTCTGACTCATAGTTGTCAGACATTTACTGTGCTAATCAGATTCTTTTACCTGTTGTTAACTCATGAACTAAAGTTTCATGGACTATGGGTTGTCACATACAAAGTAGAGAGAATCCAAAAAAAGAAAGTAGAAGGAAACCAAAGCCTAACTTCACCTCAACCAGAGTTCGGCCCAAGGTTCATGCTGTTCAGGAAAAGAGATCTTAGGAAAAAGTCAAAATGGTGTGTAATTCATGGTAGGCACCCAAATGGTAGCTACTATTCTTATGTAAATATTCCAGTGTGCTGTGATATGAGAAGCCCTACAGTACTTATTTAGAATTACTCTTTCACTTATTTTTTTTTTTTAAATATTTATTTTATTGATTTCTCTCCCCTCCCCCCAGTTGTCTCTTCTCTGTGTCCATTTGCTGCGTGTTCTTTGTCTGCTTCTGTTGTTGTCAGTGGCAAGGGAATCTGCGTTTCTTTTTGTTGCGTCATCTTGTTGTGTCAGCTTTCCATGTGTGCAGTGCCATTCCTGGGCAGGCTGCACTTTCTTTCATGCTGGGCAGCTCTCCTTACGGGGTGTACTCCTTGAGCGTGGTGCTCCCCTACATGGGGGACACCCATGCGTGGCGGGGCACTCCTTGCGCGCATCAGCACTGTGCATGGGCCAGTTCCACACGGGCCAAGGAAGCCCGGGGTTTGAACCACAGACCTCCCATGTGGTAGACAGACGCCCTAACTGCTGGGCCAAGTCTGCTTCCCTCTTTCACTTATTAAACCAAAACTAAATGTAAGCCTTTATACTCAGAAACTTCATTTAATTTTGTTCTATGCAATTTTTGCTAAAAACCAAATTTATTTATTCTTGGCTTTGGTTCTCTTTTTAGAGAATTCTGATAAAAGCAGTGAAGCTTCCATCTGACAAGTTTTATTTTATTTCCAAACATCAACAGAGCTTTTGAATTAGTATAAGTCTAATGTTTTATAGTATAAAAGCTATAAATTCAATTAGTATAAAATGAATAAAGTGGTGTGTAATGCCAGAAGGATGATGTGGAGGAAAGTTTTAAAAAGTGTCTCTATAATACCTCTGAATTATACTTTTAAAAAATGTACCAGTGTAATAGATATTAATTTTTCCTGAATGTGAAAAGCCAATAACTAGCTATGGAAATGTCTTCGTTCCATCTGAATAAGGCTTATTAGAAAAACTATACATGACTAGAAGTTAAGAGGTTAGGAAGCTTTAATTTTAGACCTACCACTAATTTCTTCTTTGATTGTGAGTAAATATATTCTTTTAGTTTAGTGATAAAAGATTTTTTTATTAGAGCAGTTGTGGGTTTACAGAAAAATCATGCAGGAAGTATAGATTTCTCATATGCACACAAAGTTTTCCCTGTTATTAACATTTTGCATTAATGTTATAACTTTGTTAAATTAATGAAACAATATTACTAAAATTATACTATTAACTATAGTCCATAGTTTACATTAGGGTTTACTCTTTGAATTGTACAGTTCTATGGTGTTTGTATTTATCCTGGTAACATATACTACCTAAAATTTCCCATTTTAACCACTTTGAAATATACACTTCTGTGGTATTAATTACATTCATAATATTATGCTACCATCACCACCATCTACTGCTAAAACTTTTCCATCACCCTAAACAGAAATTCTATACCAGTTAAGCATTAATTCCCCATTTCTTCTTTTTTTTTTTAAGATTTATTTTTTATTTATTTCTCTCCCCTTCCCCTCCGCCTCCCCCACCCCAGTTGTCTGCTCTCTGTGTCCATTCGCTGTGTGTTCTTCTGTGACCACTTCTATCCTTATCAGCGGCACCAGGAATCTGTGTTTCTTTTTGTTGTGTCATCTTGCTGCGTCAGCTCTCCATGTGTGCAGCGCCATTCCTGGGCAGGCTAGACTTTTCTTTTGTGCTGGGCGGCTCTCCTTACGGAGCGCACTCCTTGCGCGTGGGGCTCCCCTACGCAGGGGACACCCCTGCGTGGCAGGGCACTCCTTGCGTGCATTAGCCCTGAATGTGTGTGGGCCAGCTCCACACAGGTCAAGGAGGCCCAGGGTTTGAACCCTGGACCTCCCATGTGGTAGGCGGATGCCCTAACCATTGGGCCAAGTCTGCTTCCAATTCCCCATTTCTTATCTCCACCCTGCCAATCAATATTCTATTTCTGACTCTATGATTTTGCATACTCTAATTATTTCATATCAATGAGATCATACAATATTTGTCCTTTTCTGTCTGACTTATTTTATGCAACATGAGGTCTTCAAGGTTAATCCATATTGTAGCATGTAACAGAACAGCATTTCTTTTTATAGCTGAATAATATTCCATTGTGTGTATAGACCACCTTTTGTTTATCTGTTCATCTGTTTATAGACACTTGGGTTGCTTCCAACATTTTTTTTTTTAAGATGAGCTTTATTTATTTGTTTTATTTATTTATTTCTCTCCCCTTCCCCTCCACCCCCCACCCTGGTTGTCTGTTCTCTGTGTCTATCTGCTGTGTCGTCTTCTTTGTCTGCTTCTGTTGTTGTCGGTGGAATCTGTGTTTCTTTTGCGTCATCTTGTTGTGTTAGCTCTCCATGTGGGTGGCGCCATTCTTAGGCAGACTGCACTTTCTTTCGCACTGGGTGGCTCTCCTTATGGGGCGCACTCTTTGCGCTTGGGGCTCCCCTTTGCAGGGGACACCTCTGCATGGCACGGCACTCCTTGTGCGCATCAGCACTGCACATGGGCCAGCTGCACACGGGTCAAGGAGGCCCGGGGTTTGAACCGCGGACCTCCCATGTGGTAAACGGACGCCCTAATCACTGGGCCAAGTCCGCTTCCCGCTTCCAACTTTTGACAACTGTGAAGAATACCACTCTGAATAGCAGTGTGCAAATATTTGTTCGAGCCCCTACTTTCAGTTCTTTAGGGTATATAGGCTGGGATTGCTGGATTATAAATTAATTCTATCCTTAAGTTTCTGAGGAACTGCCAAACTATTTTCCACAATGGTCATACCATTTTACACTCCCACCAATAAGTAAGTTTTCCTTTTTTTCCATATTCTCTGCAACACTTATTTTCCATTTTTAAAGTAGTAGCCATTCTAGTAGTTGTGAAATGGTATCTCATTGTGGTTTTGATTTGCATTTTCCTGATGCCTAATAATGTTAAGCATCTTTTCATATGTGTATTAGCTATTTGTATCTCATCCTTGGAGAAATACCTATTCATGTCTTTTGACCATTTTTAAATTGGGTTATCTTTTTATTATTGAATTGTCTGACTTCTTTTTATATTCTGGATACTAAACCTTTATTAGCTAAATGGTTTTCAAATATATTCTCCCACTCTGTAGTTGTCTTTTTACTTTCATGATCAAGTCCTCTGACATGCAAACATTTTTAATTTTGATAGGGTCCCATTTACCTATTTTTCCTTTTGTTGTTCATGCTTTTGGTGTAAAGTCTAAGAAAACATTGCCTAACATGAGGACCTGAAGATGCTTCTGTAGGTTTTCTTCTAGGAATTTACAGATTTAGTTCTTACTTTCAGGTCTTTGATCCATTTTGAGTTATATTTTTGTATATGATGTGAGATAGGGGTCTGCCTTCATTCTTTTGCACATGGAGATCCAGTAAGTAAAAGCTTATTTCCACCAAAAGACTTGTACAAGAATGTTTATAGCAACCTTAATTCATAAATAATCAAAATCTGGAAACAACCTAAATGTCTAGCAACAGAAGAATGAATAAATAGATTGTTTTATATCTATAGAATAGAATGCTACTCAGGAATAAAGACACAACAATATGGATAAACATAAAAGCATTTTGTTTAGTGAAATAAGCTGTTGGCGCTAAAAAAGTATTTATTGTATAATTCCATGTAAATGAAGTCAGAAAACAGGTAAAACTAATCTACAATCAGAAATTTGAAGGTGGTTGCTTTTTGATGGAGGGGCATGGTGGATTGACTAGAAAGTGGTGCCAGCGAACTCTCTAAGCTGATGGGATATGTTCTAGATCTTGTTTTGGATGGTGGTTACATGGGAAATAGAATTGTCAGTGCTCATATACTTAAGTCAATCAAATAGTTTTTAAATTATAAAGTAAGTGTCCAAGCACCCAAAATAAAATCTGAAACTCACATTAGGTGACATCCTTACTATAGATAAACCTGATACAAGTTATTGGGGATAAATAGAAATTCTTCAGGAAGAAGAATGAGGAGAACAATCCAGGCAGAGGAAACATTTGCAACATGCTTTGGAATAGGTATGAGAATGGATGAAATTTAGAAACACTGTTCTATGCAGTGGGGAGCCATTGAAGGATTTTTTTAAGGCCGTGATATAATTGGACTTTATTTAGAAATAGCACCCCTGTCTGAATTGAAAGTAAAAGAGATTAGAAGTAGGGGGGATGAGTTTGGAAGCTATTGTTACAGTCTGGGTGAGAGAGAAAAAAAAATAAGGCAAAGACTGTGGAAATCAAGAGTAGGGTATAAACTTGGATGATATTTAGGTGGGTCCAGTTAGATTTTATGACTGATTAGATATTAGTTTTTAAATATAATATTAGCAAACATTTAATGACCACATGCTGTGAGCTAGGCATTTGTACTTTAAGTTTATGTGCCTTATCTCAAGTTACCCTTACAATAATTCACAGGTAGATATTATTATAATTATCACAACCACTATCTCCTTCACCACCTCCTCCTCCTCTACCTCATTGTCATCTCCTTTTTACAGATAATGCTTAGAGATAAGGCTAAGTAATTTGCCCAAAGTCACATAGCCTGAAAGTGACAGAGATACTATTTATAATGAGCAATTTTCAGTAAGAAATATAAGGAATTCTTAAGATAATTTATTTCCAAATGGCTAGCAATAAAAGAGAAAAACAATGGAAGACTAATTTCATGACCAAATATAGAAGCCAAACAAATTGTAAAATTTCTAAAGAAACATTCAATTTTAATTAAATTCTTACAACACACAATCCATGTCATATATTCAAGGGAATGATGAAATAAAATTATGCATAGATATATTCCTTTCTTTATATATTAATCCCTCCCCAAAAGATGAGCACTAATGATGAACAGTTTTTTAGTATATATAACAAAAGCTTATGAAATTGAATATATTTTTTCACTAAAACAGAAAAATACTTGTCAAAAATAGCATAATCTGGAGAAATATTATAAACCCAGAGATTAAATTTAATACACTATGAGGGAAACAGAGGTGGCTCAAGCGATTGGGCTTCCGCCTACCACGTGGGAGGTCCCAGGTTCAGTTCCTAGTGCCTCTTGAAGAAGGCGAGCTGGTGTGGCAGGCCGGTGGGTAAACTGATGCAACAAAATGATGCAACAAAAGAGACACAAAGAGGAAAGACAATGAGAGACACAACAAACCAGGATGCTGAGGTGGTTCAGATGATGAGCACCTCTCGCCCACGTGGGAGGTCCTGAGTTTGGTTCCTGGTGCCTCCTAAAGAGAAGACAAGCAGACACAGAGAGCACACAGCAAATAGGCACAGAGCAGATAGCAACTGCAAAACAAGGGGTGGGAGATAAATAAATAAAATATATCTTTAAAAAAAAACATTTAAAAAGCCTCAAAAGCACTGCTAAGGGAAAACTGTATTACATTAAATTCCTTAAAAAGAAAAGGGCAACATATATATCATTTAACCAAAAAATGTTTTAAAAGATTGAAAACCAGCACATAAGACTTAAAACTACTATTATAAAAATCAGAGGAGAAATAACAAAAATATCAGCAAAAATAATTGCTGGAAGGGAAGGAGGGAAGGAGGGGGAAGGGAAGGAGAAGGAACTAAAGCTGACCATTTTTTTTTTTTTTAACATTTATTTATTTCTCTCCCCTTCCCTGTGCCCATTGTCTGCTCTCTATGTCCATTGACTGTGTGTTCTTATTCATCTGCTTTCATTGTCAGGCAGCACTGGGAAACTGCGTCTCTTTTTGTTGTATCATCTTGCTGCATCAGCTCTCCATGTGTGTGGCACCACTCCTGGATGGGCTTTTTTCACATGCAGTGGCTCTCCTTGCAGAGCGCACTCCTTGTGCGTGGGGCTCCCCTATGCAGGGACTCCACTGCGTGGCACAGCACTCCTTGTGTGCGGCAGCATTGCGTGTGGGCCAGCTTACACACGGGTCAGGAGGCCCTGGGGATTGAACCCTGGACCCTCCAAATGGTTGGTGGACGCTCTATCAGTTGAGCCACACTGGCTTCCCAGCTGACCATTTTTATTAGCCATGTGTAGCGTTTGATATTATTGATGAATTCCAAAAGGAAATATTGGATAATGTTTGTAAACTGATGTTTTCCTATGGGCATATTAGATTATATTGGATTCAGAGGTTAATGTGATTAAATAATCACGTAAACCTCTTGTGCCAGTAGGGCATTGAGTCCCCACCCTTTGGTGGGTGGGGGCTCACAGATAAAAGGCATGGCAAAGGACAGAGTTAAGGGGTTTTGATGTTGGAGTTTTGATGTTGGGAGTTTGATGATGAAGCCTTAAGCTGGAGCTCCAGGAAGTAAGCACACAGAGGAGAGAGAGGCAAGACCCTGGAAGGGAGGAACCCAGGAAGCCCGAACCCTTGCAGACATCAGCAGCCAACATGTGAAAATAGACTTTGGTGAGGGAAATAACTTATGCTTTATGGCCTGGTATCTGTAAGCTCCTACCCCAAATAAATACCCTTTATAAAAACCAATTGATTTCTGGTATTTTGTATCAACACCCTTTGGCTGACTAATACACCGTGTTTTTGTGAATTGCCTGTTCATGAACCTTTTCCTCCCCCTCTTCCTGCCTTATTGGTAAGTTTATCTACCTTGATAATTTTAATATAATAAAATTTATTTTAAGGAGGTTTTAGATTACAGAAAAGTTACATTGAAAGTATAAGCAATTCTCATATATCTCCCTCCCCCTCCCACATCTTCCCCAATTAATAACATCTTACAGGCGGCGGACTTGGCCCAGTGGTTAGGGCGTCCGTCTACCACATGGGAGGTCCGTGGTTCAAACTCCGGACCTCCTTGACCCATGTGGAGCTGGCCCATGCGCAGTGCTGATGTGCGCTAGGAGTGCCATGCCATGCAGGGGTGTCCCCCGTGTAGGGGAGCCCCATGCGCAAGAAGTGTGCCCTTTAAGGAGAGCTGCCCAGTGCAAAAGGAAGTGCAGCCTGCCCAGGAATGGTGCCGCACACACGGAGAGCTGACACAACAAGATGATGCAACAAAAAGAAACACAGATTTCCATGCTGCTGACAACAACTGAAGCGGACAAAGAAGATGCAGTAAATAGACACAGAGAATAGACAACCGGAGTCGGGGGAAGGGAAGGGGCGATAAATAAATAAATAAATAAATCTAAAAAAAAATCTTACAGTTGTGTGGTACATTTGTTACAACTGATGAATAAATATTGAAGCATTGCTACTAACCAAGGTCTATAGTTTACATTGTGGTTTACATTTAATTCCATGCCCCAAAAATGCCCTATGTTCCACCCATTTTTCCCTCCACCACCTCTCAGGATCTCTGGTTACCACTGTCTTCATATCAATGTTACATGTTCTTCTATTACCACAATATTAATAAGTTTATTTTGTCCATGGTTGTATTACCCCTTATGTTTGTTCATTCCTTGACCTTGAGGATTTGGGATGGTGATGCCCTCTTTGCCTCAGATTGACAGGGGGCTTAGATCTTGTGGGGCAGTTGGAAGGAACTGTTTTGCTTGCAGTGGTAGGTACTCTCTAGTTTTTGGGATGGGGGTTGTCCATCATCATCATTTTGTTAGTTGTCCTGGGTGAGTCCAATGATCTGGGGAGTAGGTGTTGGCCACAACTCATCTGAGATTCAGGGTTCAGCTGGTATATGAACAGACTGAAGATTTAAGTCTCTTGAGACATATATTTAGCAGGTATAGTGCTAATTATAGGCTCAGATAAAAGGGTGTAGGGAAATTATAAATGAGTCTAACTCTGTTACATTGGGGAAATAGGTTGTCATATATTTCAAGCTAAGGCCCACCAGCAGGGTGCTGATTTCAAGGGATTGTGTACCTTTCCTATAGTGTCCAGATGGCTGTAGAGCCCTCAGAATCACTATTTGAAGCTGTGTTCACAGTGGCAGTGAGATCTGCCTAAGACATGCATAGGTGTAACCTCTGGAATGACCCACTGACTCATTTTGAAATCTCTTAGCTGTAAAAACTGTTTTGTATTTGATGTTTCCCCCTTTTGGTTAAGGTCTTTTTTCAAAGGCATCACTTGTTGGTCCCTGGTATTAATCTCTCAGTGCCAGGGAGGCTCATCCCCGGGGGTCATATCCCATGCTTTGGGGAAGGAAGGTATTTGCTCAGTTTGGCTGTGAGAAAGGCCACATTTGAGTAAGAAGGAGGTTTTCGGAGGTTACTCTTAGGTAATACATATTATTAGGCTAACTTTCAATTTTATAAGATTGAAGATCATAGTTATATGCATCAATATTGCAGCCTTGATATAGTGGTCTGTTTTCATTTGTTAGGCACTGCCTATGTACTTGAGAGATTCTTGTCCCTCTGAGAATGGAGCAGGACTCCCCAGGTTGGGAGTTTAATATTTTGTTGTTTATTGTGTGGGTCTCTACCCACTGAGATAATAACCTATGACAAGATGAATACATTCATATTCCACAGAAGCATGCCCCAGGTGCACCCTTTTCCGTTACCCCCCCAATACCCTACATCATGAACCTCCCCTGCCATATTTGCCAAAAGAACTTTCCCACAATTGTATTTTAACCACAGACCTCCACCTCCCCAGAGTTCATCTCTTCCTTCCTCCAACTTTCTCTCCAGTTCCATGCATAGTCCAACCACCCCAACCCTACTCACACTCACCCTCCATCACCATTGACCCCACTATTACCCCCATCCACTGACAAAGCACCCTCTTCTACCTTATCATAGTTTCTGTCCAGATTGAGCATCTGCTCACTACTCTCTACTCCCTTTCTGTCTCTGGTAACCTATCTTCCAGACTCTATCTCTGTGAGTCTGTTCAGTATGCTTAGATCATATCAGTGAGGTCATCCAGTATTTGTCCTTTAGTGACTGGCTTACTTCACTCAACATAAGGTCCTTGAGATTCATCCATGTTGGTGTGTGTGTCAAAACTCCATTCCTTCTTACTGCTTAGTAATATTCCATTGTATGTATGTGCCACATTTTGCTTATCCATTCAAATGTTGATGGACACCGGGTTGTGTCCAACTTTTGGCAATAGTGAATAATGTTGCTATGAACATTGGCTGCATATATTGTTCATGTCTCTGCTTTCAATTCTTCTGGGTATGTACCTATTAATAGTAATGGGATCATATGGCAGTTTTATAGTTTTCTAAGAAACCACCAAACTGTCCTCCACAGTGGCTGCTCCATTCTACATTCCCACCAGCAGTGAATGAGTGTTCCCATTCTTCCACATCTTCTCAAACACTTGCAGTTTTCAATTTTTTAAAAAAAAATAGTAGCCAGCCTAATAGGGGTAAGATGATATCTCATTGTAGTTTTGATTTGCATTTCCCTAACAGCTAGTGATGATGAGCATATTTTCCTATGCTTTTTACTTCCTCTTTGGAAAAATGTGTGCAAGTCTCTTGCCTGTTTTTTAAGTAGGTTGTCTCTTTATTTTCGAGATGTAGGATTTCTTTATATATGCTGGATATTAGACCCTTATTGGATAAGTGATTCCCAAATATTTTCTCCCATTGAGTAGGCTTCCTTTCCACTTTCTTGACAAACTCCTTTGAAGCACAAAATTTGTAGTTTTGAGGAGGTTCCATTTATCTATTTTTTCTTTCATTGCTCATGCTTTGGGTGTAAAGTTAATGAAACCATTTCTTACTACAAGATCTCATAAATGCTTCCCTACATTATCTTTTAGGAGCTTTAGGATCTTGGCTCTTATATTTGGCTCTTTGATCCATCTTGGGATAAGTTTTATATAGGGCATGAGATGGTGATCCTTTTTCATTCTTTTGGATATGGATATCCAGTTCTCCCAGCACCATTTGTTGAAGAGGCTATTCTGTCCCAGTTGAGTGGTCTTGGTGACCTTGTTGAATATCAGTTGGCTGTATATGTACAAGTCTACATCAGTATTCTCAATTTGCTTCCATTGCTCATTATGGCTATCCTTGTGTCAATATCATGCAGTTTTGACCACTGTAGCTTTTTAGTATGATTGAAAGGAGCTTGATTCCTCCAATTTCATTTTTCTTTTTCAATATGTTTTTGTGTATTCAAGGTCCCTTGCCCTTCCAAATAAAATTTCATAACTGGCTTTTCCATTTCAGTGACAAATGCTGTTGTAATTTTTATGGGGATTGCATTAAATCTAAATCAGTTTGGGTAGGATAGATTTGTTATGACTAAAGTCTTTCAATTCATGAACATGAAATATTCTTCCATTTATTTAGGTCTTCTTTGATTTCCTTTAATAGTGCTGTGTAGTTTTCTGTGTACAAGTTTTTTTTACATCCTTAGTTAAATTAATTCCTATATATTTGATTCTTTTAGTTGCTATTGTAAATGGAATTTTTTTCTTGATTTCCTCCTCAGATTGTTCATTATTTGTGTGCAGAAATGCTACTGATTTTTGCATGTTGATCTTATATCACTTTACTGAACTTGTTTACCTAAAGCTTGTATTAGCCAGCCAAAGGGGTGCTGAAGCAAAGTACCAGAAATCTGTTGGCTTTTATAAAGGGTATTTATTTGGGTAAAAGCTTATAGTTACAAAGCCCTTAAGAGTCCTACTCAAGGCTGCTTTCTCACCAAAGTCAGTTGCCAGGGAAATGGGTGTGGCTCAACCATTTGGGCTTCTAACTACCATATAGGAGGTCCAGGGTTCAATGCTGTATTAGTCAGCCAAAGGGGTGGTGATGCAAAATACCAGAAATTGATTGGTCTTTATTAAGGGTATTTATTTGGGGTAGGAGCTTACAGATACCTGGCCATGAAGCATAAGTTACTTCCCTCACCAAAATCTATTTGGAGCAAGATGGCTGCTGATGTCTGTGAGGGTTCAGGCTTCCTGGGTTCCTACATTCCTGGGGCTTGCTTTACTCTGGGGTCAAGGTTCCTTTCTTCCTGGGGCTGGCTTCTCTTTCCTCTGTAAGCTTAATTCCTGGGGCTTCAGCTTAATTCTTCAGCACCAAACTCCAATATCAAAACTCCAACATCAGAAACCCTCAGCTCTCTTCTTTCCCATGCGTTTTATCTGTGCCTAATCATAACTCAATCATGCCCAGGTACAGATCAAATTACAAACATAATCCAAAATTTTTTTTTGGAATTCATCAATAATATCAAACTGCTACAGATGCCCAAGGACTCCTGGTGAGGGCAAGCTGGCCCATGCTGCAAGCTGGCCCGTGCAGAGTGCCAGCCCACACGGGAATGCCACCTCGTGTGGGAGTGCCAGCTGGCACAGAGGTCTGGTATAGCAAGATGATGCAACAAGAGACACAGAGGAGAGAAAATAAGACAACATAGCAGAACAGGGAACTGAGGTGGCTCAAGAGAGTGATTGCCTCTCTTCCACTATGGAAGGTCCCAGAAACAGTTCCTGGAGCTGCCTAATGAGAGTACAAGCAAAGAAGAACACACAGTGAATAGACACAGAGAGCAGACAGCAGGGGGTGGAGGGAGATAAATAAATAGATATTTAAAAAAAAGTCAGTTGCCATGTGTTGAAGCAAGATAGCAGGCAATCTTGCATGGTCTCTACTTCCTTCTTCCTCATAAGGCTTAGTGGAACCAGCTTCTTCCAACCCCAGCTATAGGCTGGCATAGGGCTTGTCTCTCAGGGCTTCCTATATCAGTCTGCCGAAGGGCTTAGTTTCTTTCCATCTGCTCAGCTGCTCTTCTTTTCAGCTGCAGATTATCAAGTGAATGGCCCAACTCTCCCTGGGACTTCAGCTGATTGTGTCTTCTCCTTTCTGTAACATGGCAAGACCAAAATGACCATATTCTCTCCTCTTCCTGGGTGTCTTCTTGAGTGAGTGTCGTTTATATCAGTCCACTAAGGGGGCAGGGACTCAACTGTGAGTCACACCCTACTGACTCACAGTTCAAAAGGCCTAAAACTGATTTTATTAAGTAAACTTAAAACCTTTGAATTTAATACATTCACAGGGTATCACACCCAGATGAACAGGCCGGTTTACAAACATAATTTTTCTCTTTTTGGGAAGAAGTCACAAAAATAATCTCAAATTGCCACACAGCTGTAGAAACTTTGTTTCAGGGCTTTTTGCATATAGGATCATGTCATCTGCAAAGAGTAAAGTGCTCAAGCAAATACTTCTAATACAATGTTAAATAAGAGCAGTGACAGTAGGCATCATTGTCTGGCTCCAGATCTCACAGGGAAAGCTTTTAGCATTTCATTGAGTATGATGTTAGCTGTGGGTTTTTCATGAATCTTTTACCATGCTAAGGAAGTTTCCTTCTGTTCCTATCTTTTGAAGTGTTTTAATCAAGAAAAGATACGGTACTGTATCAAATGTGTTTTTCTGCGTCAATAGAGATGATCATGTGATTTTTTTTCTTTTGCTGTTAATATGGTGTATTACATAGATTTTCTTATGTTGAACCATCCTTGCATACCTGGGATAAAACTCAGTTGATCATGTGTAGCTGAGCGTGGGGGTTTCATCCTCGCTCAGGCCCAAGAGTCGGGGGGGCTTGCTTCTGCCGAACAGCCGGCGGGGGGTGCTCCAAGAAGGAGCACCGGTTCTCCAGGCGTGGGGGACGCGCGGTTGAGGAAAAACCAAGGAGACCGCTTGAGCGCAAGAACAGGTCTGCTTTATTACGGAAGTATACTTAGCTATATAGGGTTGGGTAGAGGGAGGGGCGTGATGAAGGGAGGGTTGGCTAAGGGGCGGCTGTGGACAGGCTGAAGCTGATGGATAGACCTGAGGTAAGCAGTTACTGGGGAAGAGGGCAGATTGTGGGTTGGCAATATGGGCAGGACTGGCGGGAAGGACGGCGGGGGCTGGAAGGGGAGGAGGGGTGGAGAAAGGCGGCAACAATTGCTCCTTTTGTTTTTAAAAGGAAATAGAGGCAACAAGTTTTGGTGCGCACTGTGGGTGTGAATAACTCGGTGTGCGCAGCAACAAAAGACAAGGATTATGAGGAGGAGGAGGAAAAGGAGGTTATAAGGACGGGTACTGGAATAGGATGAGGGGTGGGGGGAGACCACGAGGACTGGCCGGCCATGAGCGGACGACATAGCATCTGGCCAGGATGCATGTGCCCGCCATTAGGGTCGGCGCACGCCGGCGCCTGGCGCGCGCCGAGCCTTGCCAGCGAAACGGGCTCGTGATGTCCCCTGACCCCCCGCCCGAGGGGGAGGAACAGTTGGAGAGAAGTGAGGGGAGGAAGACAAGAAGCTATAGGCGTGCGGTCTGGAGTAGGTGGCGCGGGCGGAAGGGGCGTGGTGGACGGCGGGGGTGGGGACTCAGCGGTGGCGATGCGTTGGTAGTGAACTTGTACAAAGGAGAGGACAGTAATAGTGCGCTGGGTCATGGCATCCTCTGGCGGAGGATGGGCACATGTAGAAACCTGTGGCAGCGGGGTTGTGTCCCCCCCACTCATAAGACGGAAGGTTCGTGCGTCCAGTGAGGTTGGCGACATCAGTAGTGAAAGAGGGGGCGGAGGCGGTTACGTTCGAGGCGAGGAGCCTTTTTTGTTGCCAGAGGGAGAGGGTCCAATTGAAGGGCTGGTGACTCGGGTTGGCGGCGGCTGGGAGAACGAGGGAAGCCAGGACGAAGAAGACGGCCGCGAGGCTGTATGGAGGCATCATCTGACGGTGCGGTATCTGGCGGCTTGACACAGAAGCATCAGCGAGGTCATTCCCTTGAGCCAGCGGTCCTGGTAGGCCAGAGTGGCTTCTGATATGAGCAATGAACCAGGGCTGTTGCCTCGCTTCAAGAAGTCGCTGTACGAAAGCGAGCGCTCGATCAATGTTTGAGTCACCGGGTAAGAAAGTGGCAAGCGGGAGGCTGCGGCACACTTGAAGAGTGTATAGGCTGTCAGTGAAGATGTTTTTTTTTTTTTTTTTTTTTAATTGACTTTGTAATAATATTACATTAAAAATATATATGTGAGGTCCCATTCAACCCCACCCCCCCATCCCCCCTCTCTCCCCCCCCCAGCAACACTCGTTCCCATCATCATGACACATCCATTGGATTTGGTAAGTACATCTTTGGGCACCTCTGCACTTCATAGACAATGGTTCACATCATGGCCCATACTCTCCTCCATTCCATCCAGTGGGCCCTGTGAGGATTTACAATGTCCGGTGATTGCCCCTGAAGCACCATCCAGGGCAGCTCCATGTCCCAAAGTGAAGATGTTGAGAGACTGGTTTGGGTGGAGGTTAAGGACTGCAGCGACGGCTAGAAGCTCGCCCACTTGAACAGAAAAGTCATTTGCGAACAGCAGTTGCCGTGGCTCAGGATTCCCAGGAGTGTATATGATGGCAGCAAACGCCGTTTTTGAGGCATCTGTAAAGGCAGTGATGGCTGAAGGGATCGGGTTCCGTGTGGGCAATGGACGGAACGGGTTGGAAAACGCCAATTGAAACATTCCCTGCAGCAATCGGTGATGAGGTTGTCAAAGGAGCCACGAAAGAGCTCTACCAGGCTGCATTTGGGCATTGTTCATGATGAGGGAGGTAACTTCCTTGGCATCTAAAGGCCAGACAATGGTGTGTGGCGGGATGCCATACGTTTGTATGGAGAGAAGTACTAAGTCAGTGGCCAACGCGATCCAGGCCTTTGTAAAAGGGCAGATTTTCGGGAGTTTGCTCTTTGACATATGCAGAAAAAGGAGAGGGCCATCTTGCCACAAGAGACCTGTGGGAGTGATTGGCGTTGGCAGAACTAAAGCCAAAATTGGAAGGTTAGGGGAGAACCGCTCTAGGCGGCATTGCTGCAGAGCGACGCTGACCTGTTGGACGGCTTCTTGGGCAGCGGGGGTGATGGTGATGCTGCGAGTGGCTGCAGTTGGTGGGCTATCCTTGGTCTGCAAGAGCTCGAAGAGGGGCTGCATTTGCACTGTTGTGATGGGAAGCGCCGAGCGAAGCCAATTGATTTGCCCGCAAAGTTGCTGGAGCTCGGTTAGCGTCATCTTATCAGAAAGGTGGATTTTTGGGCTTGCGGGTTGGATGAACCGATGAAAATGAAAGCCTAAGAATTGAAAAGGAGGCTGGAGGTTTATTTTGTCAGACTGCACAGTAAGCCCGAGGCTGGAGAGGTTTGTTATTATCGCCGAGAGCAGATCATTGAGGAACGCACTGGAGCTCGCTGCTAAAAGGAGGTCGTCCATGTAGTGGAGGATGTATGTGTGCTCCGGATTGAACTTGGAGCGCAGCGGCTCAACAGCATGGTTGACATACAGTTGGCACATAGTCGGGCTGTTGCGCATGCCTTGAGGCAATACTCGCCACTGAAATCGCTGAGCTGCACCTTGGTTGTTGATGCGCGGAACTGTGAACGCGAATCGTGGACAGTCCCAGGGGTGAAGAGAAATAGAGAAAAAGCAGTCCTTGATGTCAATGGTTGCTGCATGAAAATGTTGGGGGACTGCAGTGGGGTGCGGGCATCCTGGCTGAGGTGATCCCATTGGCTTAATATGTTTGTTGATCTCACGGAGGTCGTGGAGAAGGCGGTATTTGCCGGTGTTCTTCTTGCTAATGACAAAGACCGGTGAATTGTAGGGACTAGTGGATGACTCTATATGCCCTGCTTGTAGCTGCTCTTCAACGAGGGCAGAGAGAGCTTGCAGCTTGTGAGCTGGCAAGGGCCACTGCTCGACCCAGATGGGCTCCTCTGTGTCCCATTCCAGAGGGATAGGGTCAGGTTTTGAGATGGGAGCAGTGGCCCCTAGAAGGGGGGGGGGCAGCGCAGCTGAGAAGGCTTCTGTGGTGATTCGGGCCTTTAGCTGGCTGAGGACATCTCTCCCCCATAAGATGGTTTGGACAGACGAAAGGATGAGTGGGCGAATTTGGCCTTCGTGGCCTTCTCGGTCGCTCCAATGCAGAGGTTGGGATGTTTTCCAGGAGGTAGCAGCTCCCGTGGCGCCGATGACTTGAGGGCCGGTCTCTAGGGGCCAGTGATTGAACGCAGCGACTTCGAAGGGAACACAGGAGACTTCAGCGCCAGAATCTAGAAGTCCATCGAGCCATTGCCCATTGATTTTGAGCTCCAGTGAAGGTTTCTGGCGGCGTGTGATGGGCATTGTCCACATTATGGCTTGGGAATTCTTCTGGGGGCCTCTTGGGGGGTGGGGCTGAGGCCTGCCCCGCTGGGAGTTTAAAGGCTGCTGAGGACTTTGGACAGAACGGCAGTCACGGGCCCAGTGATATCCTTTCCCACAATGCGGACATGGCGTAGAAGGGCCCCTTGGCCGCCGCAACGGCGGGTCTGAGCGAGGCGCTGGGCTTGGTTGGGAGCACTTGCGGACGAAGTGGCCGGGCTGGCCGCACCGAAAGCAGACAGAAGTGGGGCTGGATGAAACAGCCATGGCAGAGGCAAAGGCAGCGGTGAGCGTTTTGACTTGCGGGTCGACGTCGCGGCAAGCAAGGACCCACTCGTGCAGAGCTTTATCACGTATGGGAAGGACTACGGCTCGGAATGGCGCAAGGCATCTGTCTATGATAAGTTCTTTGGCCAGCGCAAACTGGGCATCCTCGCTGGAAATCTTCCGCTGACAGGCTTCCAGGACGCAGGCGACAAATGCTGGGAAAGTCTCATTAGAGTCTTGAAGCAGTTGCGTGAGCTTGGTGGGCTGCTTGGTGGAGACTAGAGAGAAAGACTGCTGGACGAGGACTTTTACCCGGTGCCAAAACCCTGGGTCAATTTGGAGGTAAGAACGAGGGTCTGCATAATTGTTGGTCCCCGTGTATGCATCGGAGGGATCGAGGACGCCAGCTTGGGCATTCTCCATGATTTGCCGGTCAACAGCCACTTGGTAATGGGCGCGCCATTCAATAAATTGACCCGGTGTCAGGATGGCACGGGCTAGTGCAATCCAGTCATATGGGAGAACGAGTTGGGTCCCCAACTCCTCAAGTAGTTGCTGCGCATAAGGGCTGCCAATTCCATCTTCCTTTACAGCTTTGCGGAGGGTCCTGACCTCTTCCGCTGTAAAGGGTAGCCAAGTTTGGGGTCGCTGCGGCGTGGGCTGCGGATTCAGCGGATACAGCTGGGGGGTTTGAGAAGACGTGGCACCAGGGACTGATGGAGCAGCCAAGGCAGGTGAAGGGCTATTGCCGTACGGCGGCGGCAAGGGATAAGCGGAACACGGGTGAGAAAATGGCGGCTTAGCGGCTTCCGGGCAACAACAAAATGGCGGCGGGACCCTTCCGGGCGCCGGCCAAGATGGCGAAGCTGCGACATCCGGCAGCGGACAAGATGGCGCGAGGGGTGCTTCCGGTTTAGTGGAAGATGGTGACCACGCAGTTTCCGGGCCTGAACCGGATGTTGACTGGGCAGGAAGAGGCGGGTAGAGGCGGGAAGAGGACACCGGCGAAGAAGAAGCCGGATGCGCGCCATCTTGGGCAGAAGTGGGGGAAGAAGGTGGAAGTCCGCCATCTTGGGGAGCGGCAGGAATGGTTTCTGTCTGCTGTGGGGAGCTCGGGCGGGGAGGTTCGCGCTCGAGAGCGGCAGCAAGTTGGTTAGACAGAGAGTCAGTGTCGGCGGGCTCATCCGGATCACAGTCTAGAGGCCGTTTGGGAGAAGCTTCATAAACGGCCTCGGTCGGAGCGCCAAGGAGACAAGCGCGAATGGCAACGAGAACGGGTAAGAGGCCCGTTGGGAAGGTGCGTTTCTCGTGCTCCATGGCAGAGGTGACTTGATCTATGAGTCGCGAGTATGTGTCCGGGCTCCAGAGTTGGCAGGTGGCGAGCCACGGATTAAAAGGGAGCAAGAGATCCCAGTACTTTTGGAGCTGCCGCAAGGAGACGCGGACTCCATTGGCATCGAGCAGGGCAGCGAGGGCTCTGACTTGCGGCGCCTGATGCAATGACAAAGAGGCGCCCATGACGGGATAGGGACGGGACGACGGCGAGGGGTCCCTTGGGGCTCGTCCGGGCGAGGGATCCCTACCTGGAGAGGAGGACGATCACAGCAGCAGCAGCAGCAGAGAGGGGCCGGGGGAGGAGCTGCCACGTTGGGCGCCAGTTGTAGCTGAGCGTGGGGGTTTCGTCCTCGCTCAGGCCCAAGAGTCGGGGGGGCTTGCTCCTGCCGAACAGCCGGCGGGGGGTGCTCCAAGAAGGAGCACCGGTTCTCCAGGCGTGGGGGACGCGCGGTTGAGGAAAAACCAAGGAGACCGCTTGAGCACAAGAACAGGTCTGCTTTATTACGGAAGTACACTTAGCTATATAGGGTTGGGTAGAGGGAGGGGCGTGATGAAGGGAGGGTTGGCTAAGGGGCGGCTGTGGACAGGCTGAAGCTGATGGATAGACCTGAGGTAAGCAGTTACTGGGGAAGAGGGCAGATTGTGGGTTGGCAATATGGGCGGGACTGGCGGGAAGGACGGCGGGGGCTGGAAGGGGAGGAGGGGTGGAGAAAGGCGGCAACAATCATGGTGCATAATTCATTTTATGTGTTATTGAATACAATTAGCAAGTATTTTGTTGTGAATTTTAAAATCTAAGTTCATTAGAGAGATTGGCCTGAAGTTTTCTTTTCTTGTGGCATCTTTATGTGGCTTTGTTATTAGGGTGATGTTGGCATCATAGAATGAGAAAGATAATGTTCCCTCCACTTCTGTTTTTTGGAAAAGTTTAAGCAGAATCAGTGTTAGTTATTTTTGGAATAATTTCTAGAATTCATCTGTGAAGTCATCTGGTCCTTCGGCTTTCCTTAGTTGGGAGGTTTTTATGACTGATTCAGTCTCACTATTTGTGACTGGTCTGCTAAGTTCTTCTGTATCGTCTTTCATAAATGTAGGTTGCTTGTGTGTTTCTAATAATTTGTCCATTTCATCTAAGTTAGTTTTTGTCATATATTTATTCAAAATATCCTCTTATGATACTCTTTACTTATATGGATCAGTGGTGATAGACCCTCTCTCATTTTTTATTTTATTTATTTGCATCTTCTATCTTTTTTGTTTTTGTTAGTCTAGCTAAGGGTTTGTCAATTTCATTATCCTTTCCAAAGAACCCAGCTTTTGGTTTTGTTAATTTTTTTCTAGTTTTTTTTTCTCTTTCTTTCTCAATTTTAATCAGTTCTGCTCTAATCTTTGTTATTTCCTTTTTTCTGCTTGCTTTGGGGTTAGTTTGTTGTTCTTTTCTAGTTTCTCCAAATGTGAAATTAGATCTCTGCTTTTTTTTTTAAAGCTCTTTCTTCTGTTTTTAATATAAGCATTTATGAAATTTTCCTCTCAGCACTGCTTTAACTGCGTATCATAAATTTTTATAGGTTGTGTGATTAGTTTCATTCATTTCAAGGCAGTTACTGATTTCTTTTGCAATTTCCTCCTTGATCCACTGATTGTTTAAGAGTGTATTGTTTAAGTTCCATATATTTATGCCTATTCTGACTCTCTGCTACTTATTAATTTCCAGCTTCATTCCATTGTAATCAGAGAAATTACTTTGTGTAATTTCAATCTTCAATCTTTCTCAATATATTGTGACCTAGAATGTGGTCTATCATGAAGAATGATCCATGTGCACTTGAGAAGAATGTATACTCTGCTGTATTTGGGTATAATATTCTATATATCTCTCTTAGGTCTAATTTCAAGGTCTGTCTCTTTGTTAACCCTCTGTGAAGATGTTCTGTCTAATGGTGATAATGGTGTATTAAAGTCCCCATTATGATTGTAGAGACATCTATTTCTCCCCTTAGTTTTGCTACTGTCTCATGTATTTTGAGGCACCCTAGATAGGTGCATAAATATTTATAATTGTTCTTTCTTTTTGATAGATTACCCCTTTTATTAATATATAGTGTCCTTCTTTGTCTCCTACAGTAGTTTTGCATTTAAAGTCTATTTTGGGAAGCGGACTTGGCCCAATGGATAGGGCGGCCGCCTACAACATGGGAGGTCCATGGTTCAAACCCCGGACCTCCTTGACCCGTGTGGAGCTGGCCCATGCACAGTGCTGATGCGCGCAAGGAGTGCCGTGCCACGCAGGGGTTTCCCTCGCATAGGGGAGCCCCTCACACAAGGAGTGCGCCCCGTAAGGACAGCTGCCCAGCGCAAAAGAAAGTGCAGCTTGCCCAAGAATGGCACCGCACACATGGAGAGCTGACGCAACCAAAAGAAACACTGATTCCCAGTGCCGCTGATAAGGATAGAAGCAGTCACAGAAGAACACACAGCAAATGGACACAAAGAGCAGACAACTTGGGGAGAGGGGAGAGAAAAAAATTTTTAAAATAAATCTTTAATAAAAAAGTAAATAAATAAAGTCTATTTTGTCTGATATTAGTATAACTACTGTCCTTTTTTGGTTATTGTTCGCATGTAAATTCATTTTCCAACCTTTTATTTGCAATCTTCTTGCATTCCTAGGTCTAAAGTGAGTTTCTTGTAGACAGCATATAGATGGGTCATATTTCCTTATTCATTCTGCCAATCTGTGTCTTTTGACAGGAGAGTTTAATCAATTAACATTCAATGTTATTACTGTCAAGGTAGTACTTATATTAGTCTTTTTCTTTAGGTTTATATATGTTATATTTTGTTTTTGATTTTCTGTTTATCCTTTCAGTGTTACTCTTATTAAAAATTTCCTTTCTACACTCTCCTCCAACCCTCTCTCTCCTATTTTTTCCTTTCAATCTGCCAAACTCCTAGTATTTCTTGAAGGGCAGGACTCTTATTGACAGACTCTCTCAATTTCTGTTTTCTCTGAATATTTTGAACTCTCCTTCATTTTTGAATGCCAGCTTTGCTAGATACAGAATTCTTGGTTGGCAGGTTGTTTTTTTTTTCTTTTAGCACTTTAACTGTGTCATACCACTGCCTTCTCACCTCCATGGTTTCAGATGAGAAATCAGCACATAATCTTATGGAGCTTCCCTTATATTTAATGGATCTCTCTTTCTTGCTGCTTTCAGAATTCTCTCTTTGTCTTGAGCATTTGACATTTTGATAAGTATGTGTCTTGGGGTCGGCCTGTTAGGAGTTACACTGTTTGAAGTGTGCTGCACTTCCTGGACATGTACATCCATGTCCATCATAAGAGTTGGGAAATTTTCAGCCATTATTTCCTCCAACACTTCCTCTGTCCCCTTTCCATTCTTTTCTCCCTCTGGCATGCCTATAATGCATATATTTCTGCATTTTGTGCTGCCACTTAATTCCTTGAGTCCCTGCTGATTTTTTTCTATTTTTTAAAATCTGTTTTACTATCTATGCAATTTCAGATGTTCTATTTTCAATATCACTAATTCTTTCCTCTGCCTGTTCAAATTTGCTGTTATGTGCTTCCAGTGTATTTTTAATTTTGCATTGTGCCTTTCATCACCATCAGATCTGTTATCTTTATATGTATGTTTACGATTTCTTCTATTTGTTTTCTCAGTGTCTTCTTAATATCCTTTATCTCTTCCTTCACTTTGTTGATTCATGATATTTGTTTGGACATCCTTAATTAGTTGTTTAATGTTCTGTGTCTACTCCTGCTTTATTTTGTTGATTAGACTTGGCCATATATTCCTGTTTCTTAGTATGGTTTTAATTTTTTTGCTGATGTCTAGGTATCTGTTTATCTTGATGGTCTTATTCAGTTGAATAGATCCTCTTTCTGCTCTAGGGTTTTATTTTGTTTTGTTTTGTGTTATGGGTCCTCTTTGACACTTGATGCATATCTTTGTAGTTAACCTTGTTTCCCCCCAAACAATTAAGAACATGAAAAAGGAAAGAAGAGAAAAAGAATAAAATAAAAATTTAAAAGGATGAAAAAGAAACCATAACAGAGGCAGAAAAAAATAAGTAGTAAGAGTGAAAAATCATAAAAAAAATAAATAAAATAGAATAAGAATTTAAAAGGTGGAGAAAGAAAAAAAAAAAAGGAAAAAAATAAAATAAAGGACCAGAAAGATGAGAAGCCCAAATAAGAGAAGGTGCAGCAAAAGAAAAGCAAAGAAGGAGGGGAAAATGAAAGAACAGAAATAAAGAAAATGAGAAAAAAGGAAAAAAAAGAAACAAAGGGAAAAATCAAACAGAAAAAGGCAGGCCTCCCACTTAGGCCATAAGCAACCATCTCAAGCTGCTAGTGCTCACCAGTCAATCACCCTATGGCCTACCCTCCACAAGTAAGGTACCGGGATATAGAGAAAAAATAAAAAACATAGAATTTAAAAAAAAAATCTCAGTCTAAGTTCCCTGTCATGAGGCTGCGTGTCCTGCATTTCCCCCTCCCCCAGGGAGTCTAACAACCAGATGGATTGCTCCCTGGCTCCCGTATCTTCTGGGCCAGTTGGGCACCTGACAGCTTGCCTGCTGCCTCTCCCTGCCCCCTTTCCCTCAAGCTGGTTGGAAGTCTGATGGCTCACAGGCTGCCTTTCCACAGCCCCCTTTTCCCTCAGGTTGGTTGGGCACCTGTCAGCCCTTACCTCCTTCACTGACCTAGATCCTCTCTCTCCCAGGGTGGGTGGGTGTGACAGCCCACCTATGAGCGCCCCCTCTCTTCTCCCTGGATCCACGTCAGCATCTGCTGGTGTGTCTTTTTCCCAGAACCGACTGAGATGGGGTTGGCCTGCCTTATCTCCCCTCTCTCCCACCCCCTTTCCCCCTGAGCCAGCCAATCCCCACACCTATTTGTCCCGCAGCACACACACCTCCCCCCTCCCGCCCCCCACGAGAGCCTACTGGGCATTGGGACACATCCCTGGTCACTCTTGCAGCTGGCTGAGCACTGGTTTCCAGACAAATCACTTCCCCAGCTTCCTTTCCCTCCAAGCTGACTGGGTGCTCGTTTGCTTGCCGTATCTCCCAAGGCTTCCTCTACCCCAGCCAACTGGGTCCCCCCTCTCTAGCTGCCCTCTCCCATGATCCCTGTGGTCCCGCAGCTTTCCTTCTGCCAGGTAAACCTGTCTACTTCGCTGCAGTTTCTGGAGAAGTGCAGTCTGCCATTCCCTACACTGCCATCTTGGATCTGACCTTGATAATTTTTTAGCTAACATTTCAAATTAGTAAAAATGTATCTTTACTTTCTTTTTCTGATAGCTTTGAATCAGGTTTTTCTTAACAGCAAGGAAGATAGACTGGTTTTTGCATGTAATATAGACTATACACACACACACACTTATAAATGTATATATATAGCATATACTTACATACTTATACATATAACAGCTGTAGCTTGACAAAGCTGCTCAAGACTATTCCGTGTAGCTTATCTACTCTATTTCTATAACATAATCTATAACAATCTATGGATCATTCAGGGTTCTGGAATAATTATTTAAATAAAAGGAAAGCATAATGGCATTTATTTCAGCCTACTTGTCTGACTTATGTTATTCTTCAGTAATATTAGTATGTTGCCTTTTCCCTTTGTTTTCAAAACATTTTTCAATTTTGTAGTATGCAGCAGCACCATAAGACATTCTTTTATTCAGTTCATAATTTAATCAGGCATTTATGGGGGGCAATATAAAGGAACTTCACCTAAACATGAAGAGCTTTGTGATGGAGGCTACTCCAGAAATGTAAACCAGACCTGATATTTGTGAGCATTTCGTAGTCCAGCTTAAGTAAGCTCCAAAAAAAAAACACTGTCTCCTTGGGAAAATGCATTCTATTTTTCAAATGTTATGATGTTTACTAACTATAATATGCTTTATTGTTTTTATGGAATCTTACTTTCCCCCTTAGCCTCCTTTTATATTTATTTATAGTGGAAGCCAGTTCAATACACCAGCCTCTTTCCAAAAAGAGTGGCCTTTTGAACCATGACTATTGTACACAAAACCTTGAGTAATCTAATAGACCAAAAATACATGTTAAGAAAACATGCCTTTTTAGGCTACTGCTTCCAAAATGGATGATTTTCAGTAGGGCTTCATTTTTTAATTTAACATTCAGGGTGATTTCTAAACACATTGTATCTCTCAAAAGTATTTCTAATAATTGTCTTTGGATCATGACATTCCCACTGGAGTTAGATAGTCACTGTCTGTGGTCCATTCGTGACAGGGGCAAGCAGCAACATCACAGGATATGTGACGCTGTACCTGCCTTTTTACTCCCAACTACAGCAGCAAGCGGAAATTATATCCTGTGGGCCAGGAGGGGTAGCTGTAACAGAGGTCTTGTGGTGTGGGTTGATGGGAAGGGGGTTGCTACTCTGGCCAGTTGCAAATGAATGATGATTTTGATGGCAGAAACACTACATTGTTCTGAAGCAGGAGCAACAGAGACTGTAGAGAAAAATATGGAATTTACACAATATGGCTTATTTTGTATCCTTTCTTAAGGCTGCCTTACAATGAAAAAACAAATTGGGATTTAGGGACAAACACTCCAAAGATGAAGTGTTTGGGTAAAGCATTCGTTCACCCTTAATACCACCCCAAGTCTAGCCCTCTATGTGAGCATGTACGAAGAAAGGAAAGTATCTAACTCTAGACTGTAAGCCTGTTTAGGGCAGCGGCTAGGTCTTTATCACCGGATTTGAGCCAGTTACCTACTGAGTGCTCAGTGATTTGGGTTTTTTTTTCTTTTTAATGAATAAGTTAACTTAAACACCTAGTAGTCATCCTCTCCTCTCATTTTCTTCTTTCATGCCTCCCTAAAACTGTCCTTTCTTCATGCAGAATATAGCAAGCTGTGCGTATATAATGAAGTATAGTTAGGAAAGGTAAGGCTTAGAAGTGAGACTTCTGATGAAGAAACACAGAAGAGACCCCCAGGCTAAAGGATTCTGAGGTGGTTTTAAAGAGACTGAAGTATAAAACTTTCCAAGCTAAGGAAAAAAGGAGTTTTTATGAGAATTGAAAATATATACCCAGGCTCTGGTTTGTTCAATTAGACTTCAGAGCACTTGTGAATTGATTCAAGTATTCTTGAATCATGTTTTCTGTGCTTTCAAAGTACTTTCATAATCATGAAATTCTTCTTTAATACCTTCGTGTATTTGTATATCTTGTTGGAGCTCTGGCTGTAATTGTTTGGGTTTATATTTCTTGTTTGTCCTTATTTTGGTAGATATATTCCATATAGTTATGCTAGTGTTTTCTGTTCTGTTAGGTTGCAGATGCCTTTGTGACAAAATGTGATTTTTTTAACAGATAATTTTTTGACACATATTAATAAAGCTTAAAATTCATCCAAAGTGTATAATCAATGGTATTTGGTATAATCACACAGTTGTGCATTCATCACTTCAATCATTATTAGACATTTTCATTATTTCAATAATGATAAACAAAAACCAGACAAACAAGAAAATTCTTTACCTCTCAATCTCTCTATGCTTCCCCTGCTGTACATAGCTGCTATTTCTGGCTATTCTTGCACAATTATTTATTTATTTATTAAGCCATTTTACTGAGATATATTTACATACCATACCATATATCCAAAGCATATAATCAATAACTTTTAGTATAATCACAATGTTGTGCATTTATCACCATAAAAATTTTTAGAACAATTTCATTACTCCAAAAAGAAAAACTACACTCCTTAGCAGTCCTTCCCCAGTTCTACGTTACAACTAATCTAATTACATCTTTATAAATTGATTTATATTTGCATTTTATATAAATGGAATCATATAATAAAATATGTGATTTTTAAAATTTTTTTTGGCTTTCCTTTAGAACTGAGGACAATGTTCTATCTCCCGGGAGTACTGAGTGAATCTTAACTAACTGTGCCAAGGAAAGAAAGAGGCAGCATTAACAGTTACTGATACTTTACAGATAGGCGAGTGTCCATCAAGCAATGAGTAGATAAACAAAGTGCAAAGAACTCTGAGGCTTGGCCACAAATCCCAAGACAATGGACAAATCTCTGCGCCCTGGTCATATGTGAAAAAAAAGAGACAGTGTTAGATTGAGTTTTAAGGTTTCTTCCAGCTCTTTGATTCTTTCTCCAGAATGTCTAGAACAATCATAGTTTCTTTATCGCATTTAGAAAATAGCCACATACCACCAAGTAACAGGATATGTTAGTTGGTATACAGACTAAAGAGCAGTAAAAAAAAGTCTCAAAGATTGGGGTAACTCAAAAAGGGAAGAATTTTTATTTCTCTTTTTATTAACAATACTGAAGTTAGCAGGTATTCCAGGAAAGGGAGATAGCTCTGATCCGCAGTCAAAGTGGGGCATTGTCACCTGCATGGTAGAAACTAATTCATAGGTAGAATAATTACATGTGATGGAAAACTGAGAATTTCATTATTTGGTTTTAAGTATATTCCCTGAACATTACATATAATTATATTAAGAAGTAAACTGAAACAGATCTCTCCCTTTCATCAGTGTGAATAATAAAGAGCAGACTATAGTGCTACACAGTACGGGCCTATCTATGATTAGTAGTATGAGGCTCATTTTAAAAACTGAGGCCACAATTTACTGACTCAGCATTAATGTCTTACCCACTCCAGTTCTTTATCTGTTGTACTTCTACAGTATAATCTTTTATGGGAATGAAAAACAGTAGTATGTACATGACTGGTTTTATGTTTTATATGGACTACGTTGGAAGAATTGTCTCTGTTCTCTCTTATCTAGTATCTCTAGAACCGTCTCCTTCAAGCTCCGGGTCCACCTCCTTATTGTAAATGACTGTAACCACCCAGCACACAATGATCATTCCATCAGAAGGGAAGAAGAGTTAATGCAAGCCTCGGGTAAAAGAGTGGTAGTGCAAACCTGGAATGGTGGGGCAAACTGCAGCATAAGGACAGGGTGTGTTTGTGTAAGGACAAGCCTTTATTCCCTTTACAAACATGCAAGCTTGCCAAAGACAAACAGTAAGCACTGGCTATAAGTGCAGGTATGGATCAGAAAGAATGGCTCACAGCCTTTATTCAGCCTCACCCCGCAATTTTGAAACTACTGCTGGGCCTCAACGCAAAGCATTTTCATTGTTGGTATATTTTTCTCCAAGGAACTTGTATTTTTCCCTAGGGAGTTTACTCCTTTTTCTGCTAAATGTCTGTTCTTACCTTTTTGTGTCAGCAGAGGGCAGCATAGAGCACCCACTGTAGCCTAGCCCATAGTTCTCAAACTGGAGATTCCTATCTGCTAGTGCCAAAGGCTTTGTCAAACACTTAGACCATTACACCGTACACCAGGTTGGGTGTAGAGCAGTTTACTCAACATTTTGCTGCGTGTAGGACAATTCTATTAAAAGAAAAATATTCTCAGCCCCATCTTCCTTTGTTCTCCTCCAACTGCAAGTAAACCATACCTGTCTACTTCACTAATTTAGCACTTATATTGTTTTGTGTTGTTACTCATTTCACCAAAACTCCTTGATACCACAAACTAGCATCTTCATCTCTGCATGCCACTTTAAAAAAAAATTCACCTTTTAATTATTTTTAATCATTGCACTATTGAAGATAGGTCTTTAAGGGAGGGGGGAAGGGTAATAGATAAAATTTAGAAGTATAATTGTTTTCAGTAGATTAAGAGTTTAGATAGAGATTGATGAAATGAGCTAATCTAACTGGGCCTTAATTTTCTCACATATAAAATGGGATTCACATATAGCCTACTTTAAAGTACTTTTGTAAACTGGAACATGCAGTTGATTGTTTGCAAAGAATATCTAGGACCAGATTTGTTCCAGATTATTGTTATTTCTGGAATTTGGATATCTGAAACTCCAAAACAGTACAATTATATAAAAAATATATTTTAGCATAAAAGGCTTGGTTTATAACATGGGGCATAAAGAATAAAAAGAAACAGATATGTATTAAATGTATATATCAAAGAACAATGTTTTTAACTTTTGTACCACAATCTATAGTAATACAATTTACATACACATGTAACTAAAGTTTCCTGAAACAGTGTACTTAACCTGACCATATGTGACATACTATTTTCTATTCTCTTCCATTTTATTTCATTTTTAAAATGCTGATCATACCTCACTAAATTAATTTCATGGTCCACTAATAGATTGCAACTACAATTTAAAAAATACTTTCTTAAAAAATCTCTTTATTTCATATAAATATATCTTGTGAATCAATTAAATGTATTTTCTGTCATCTTTTTGAATCTATCGAAAATTTGTTCATTTTAAAACGTAAAAAGCATAATACATAAGTATTTAGGGATATGAACACAACCCTTTGGTTTTACTGATTACTTACTCTGAAAATTAGAATTTGTAGCACTTATTCTTTAAATATGTCAAAAAAAGCATCATGCAATACTTTTGAAATGCATACAATTTTAATTTATTGTGAAATCCCTGTGACTATGCAGGTGAGTGTGTGGCAGAATTGCTTTTTTGACTGTGTATCTGTGTGTATGTTTTGTTTTGTTTTCCATTTTAAAAATTAAAAATTTAAGTATATTATTCATACATAAACAATAAGTATATAGTAAAAGTTGTGAATTTACAAAACAAACATGCATAACATCTTACAGGGTCCCCTACATCAAACCACTGCCAACACCTTGTATTGTTGTGAGACATTTGTTACAAATTATGAAAAAAATATCATCAAAATCTTACTGCTAACTATAGTCCATATCTTATATTTGGTGTATTTTTCCCCAACCCACCCTATTATTATTTTTTAAATATATTTTTATTACAAAAGTGAATTTACAAAACAATCATGCACATGTGTGAAATTTCCATACAACATCCCTTCATCAACACACCACACCATGGTAGAACATTTTTTACAGATTATGAGATAATATCAGACTATTACCACCAACCATGATCCATAGCATATATTTGGCACACTTTTTCCATATTCCCCCATTAGCAACACAGTACATCTTTGGCACAGATGCATGAATATTACAATATTTCTGTTAACCACAGTTCATAGTGCACTCCAGTTGTATTTTTCCCATGCTTCTCCATATTCCCACCACCCTGCAATAATGACTTACATCTGCTCTAGCTCACAAAGGACACTCTTATATCTGTACTGTCAACCACAGTTCTCATCCACCTCTGAGTTCACTGTGGTAGTCAGTCCCCAGATCATTCTCTATCTTTCAGTTGACATTTACATCCCTGGACTACCCTTTCTAGCCACTTTCCCATATATGAACCAGCTGTTACTCACTATAATATGTTATCATCAACTTTATACATTTCCACATTTATGCAGTAAAGTTAATTAAAACTTCTACGTACATTAAGTACCAGTAGTCCTTCTCAGCTCTCTTCTAAGAATCTCCTTTAAGAATCCACCACCCACCACCAGTTGTTGAAGATATTTTCCTACACTTTCTTCTGGAAGTTTTATGGTTCTTGCTTTTATATTTACGTCTTTGATGCATTTTGAGTTAATTTTTGTATAAGGTATGAGATAGGAGTCCTCTTTTTTTTTTTTTAATATAGTGTTTTTAAAAGATACTTAGATTACATAAAATGTTACATTAAAAAAACAAGGGGGGAAGCAGATGTGGCTCAACTGATAGAGCATCCATCTACCATATGGGAGGATCCAGGGTTCGATACCCAGGGCCTCCTGACCAGTGTGGTGAACTGGCCCATGCACAGAGCTGTCGCACACAAGGAGTGCTGTGCCATGAAGGGATGCCCTTTGTAGGGGTGCCCTGCATGCAAGGAGTGCACCCTGTAAGGAGAGCCACCCCGTGTGAAAAAAGCACAGCCCACCCAGGAGTGGCGCTGCACACGTGGAGAGCTGGTGCAGCAAGATGACACAAGAACAAAAAAAGAGACGTTTCCTGGTGCCACCAAGGGTGCAAGCAGACACAGAAGGACACACAGCGAGTGGACACAAAGAGCAGACAACGGGGATGGGGAAGGGGAAATAAATAAATCTTTTTTTAAAAAAAGGGATTCCCATATGCCCCACTCCCCACACCTCCCACTTTTCCCCACATGAACAACTTCTTTCATTAGTATGGTGATTCATTGCAATTGACTAATGAATTTTGGAACATTGCCACTCAGCTTGGATTATAGTTTACACTCTCTCTCACTCAATTCTGTAGGTTATGACAGGATATATAATGTCCCATATCTTTGCAATGTCATTCAGGACAATTCCAAGTCCCGAAAATGCCCCCATGTTACACCTCTTTTTCCCTTTCCCTGATTTCAGCATCTCTGGTGGCCACTGTCTCCACATCAATGAGATAATTTCTTCCATTGCTAGAATCACAATAAGTCTATAGTAGAATACCAGTAAATCTACTCTAGTTTATATTTTATTCCCCAATCCTGAGGTAGAGTGATACCCACTCTACATCTAATTGAGAGGGGGCTTCAATGCCATGTGGCTGATGGATGGGACTCTCTTGCTTGCAGTTGTAGGCTTTCTTGGTTACTTCGTGTGGTGATTGTCCACCCTCACCTCCTTGTTAGTTGTCCTGGGTGGGTCCAATGAACCGAGAGTAGGTGTTGCAGCTCTGCTGAGGCTCAGGGCCCAGCTGGCACATGGGCAGCCCAGAGGTTCAAGTCTCTGTATGTGTAGAGAAGTCACACCTGAGTCCAAGTCTATCACACCAGGGAGCACAAACTCCAAAGTAAGGCCCACTGGCTAAGGCACTGAACTCGGGAGCTATCTGCCATGACTGTAGGACCTGGGTGTCTCTGGAGCCCTTAGGAGCCCCATTATTTGCGGTAGTATCTACTTTTGCTGTCTATGAGATCCTTCTGAGACGTATATAAACATTATCTCTCTGATGACCTCCTGACTCACTTTGAAGTCTCTTAGCCATATAAACTCATTTGTCTTTACCTTTTCCCCCTTTAATTCAAGGTCTTTTTCCAGTTTCATAACCTGCCAGTACTTAGTAATACCCCTCCGTGCCAGGAAGTCTCATCCCTGGGAGTCGTGTCCCATGCTGGGGGGGAAGGTAATGCATTTACTCTTTCTTTATTTTGGTTATGAATATCTAGTTCTCCCAGCACCATTTGTGGAATGGACTATTCTGCCCAAGTTGGGTGGGTTTGACAGGCTTCTCAAAAATGACTTGACCACAGATATGACGGTCTATTTCTGAATCATCAGTTAGGTTCTTTTTTTTTTTTTTTTAGGGTTTATTTATTTATTTATCTCCCCTCCCCACCCCCAGTTGTCTGCTCTCTGTAGCCATATGCGGTGTGTTCTGTGTCCACTTGTATTCTTGTCAGAAGCACCAGGAATCTGTGTCTCTTTTTGTTGCATGATCTTGCTGCATCAGTGCTCTGTGTATGCGGCACCACTCCTGGGCAGGCTGCACTTTTTTTGTGCAGGGCAGCTCTCCTTACAGGGTGCACTCCTTGTGCATGAGGCTCCCGTATGCGGGGGACACCCCTGAGTGGCACGGCATTCCTTGTGCACATCAGCACTGTGCTTGGGCCAGCTCATCATGTGGGCCTGGAGGCCCCAGGTTTGAACCCTGGACCTCCCATGTGGTAGGCGGATGCTCTGTCCGTTGAGCCAAATCTGCTTCCCCAGTTAGGTTCTTTATGCGTCTCTCTTTATGCCAGTACCATGCTGTTTTACCACTGTAGCTAGGTAATAGGATATAAGATTCCTGGCTGGAAGTTTTTTTCTTGCAGTATCTTAAATATATAATACCACTGCCTTCTTGCCTCCATGGTTTCTGATGAGAAATCAGCACTTAATCTTAATGGGTATCTCTTATATGTTATCCATTGCTTTTCTCTTGCTGCTTTCAGAATATTATCTTTGTCTTTGGCATTTGACATTCTGATTAATATGTGTCTGGCAGTTGGTCTGTTCGGATTTATTTGAATGGGAATACATTGTGCTTCTTTGACACAGATAATCTCTGTCCTTCAATAGGGTTGGGAAATTTTCTACGATTATTTCTTCAAATATTCCTTTTGCCCCTCTTCTCTTCTCCTTTGGGACACCCATGACACATATGTGTGCACATCTCTTGTTGTTTAGTTCCTTGAGAACTTGTTCAATTTTTCCATTCTTTTCTTCATCTCTTCTTTTGTATGTTTGCTTTTGGAGGCCATTTCTTCAAGCTCACCAATCCTTACTTCCTTCTCCTCAAATCTGCTGTTATATGATTCCAGTGTATTTTTTATTTCATTTATTGTGCCTTTCATTCTCATAAGATCTATTTTTCTGTGTACACTTTCAAATTCTTCTTTGTGCTCATCCAGTGTCTTCTTAATATTCTTCATCTCTTTAGCTAGCTCATTGAATTTATTAAGGAGATTTGTTTGAACATCTGTGACTAGTTCTATCAACTCCTTTATGTCATCTGGACACTTATCTTTTTCCTTTAACTGGGTCATATCTTCCTGTTTCTTGGTATGGATTGTAGGTTTCCCTGAGTTCTGGGGCCTATATGCTGTGTATGAAGGGGTGTGGTGCTTCCAGTTTAAGCTTTTACTTAATTCTTAACATTTTGCTAGCTCTTGGATGATGGCTGCTACGAAAGCCAGGCCATTGTTGCTGCCTGTGGATAAGGGTATCCCGTGCTGGGAAACTATTTCTCAGAGCGAAGCTTTAGTTATTTTTCTTGCTTTTTATTATGGGTGGGAAAGGCTTCGATCTAGCCACAGAGGGTGCACATTATTACTAGTAAGTACTTATACTCTCGACTTGGTTTTTATCTCTGTGAAGTTCATTGTTAAGCTTTTAAAAGGAGTAGTTGCTGTGTGTTGGATGCCGACCGGGGCCTGGGGACCTTGGGAGGGGTTGTTCTTAGTGCAGGTCTGGCATCGCTGCTAACGGTGGTGCAGAGCAAGGTCATCCGGGCAATGTAGTAATATTTTCTGAGCAGGGCTTTTAAAGCGGTCTTTCCCAGGTGGGTGAGCTGGTGGTATTGTTGAACAAGGGTGTAGGCGGCCCCCTTTGGGATGAAGACTCAGCTATCTGGGAGTAGCCAGTTTTCCTCTGGGGTCTGGTGCCTTTTTTCCCCCCTACTGCTGTTTCTCTCAGGTGTAATTTAGTTTTTCAATGTGTTTCCCTAAAAGGTTCAGGTGAGGCGCTGGCAGCGGGGCTTGCAGTTTGAGTGCATGTCGAGCCACTTCATTGGCTAGCGTATTTCCGTCAGTAACTCCATCCGTTCTCTTCTGATGTCCCCAACAGTGTATGACGGTGACGCTGCTTGGCTTCCAGACTGCCTCCAGTAGTTGAAGGATTTTTTAAAAGTTTTCATTTCTTTCCTCTTGCAGACAGGAGTCCCCTGTCCTTATAAATTGTTCTATGGATATGTATAGTAGCAAATGCATACGTAGAGTCAGTGTAAATGTTTACCATTTGCCGGGCGGCCAGTTGTAGGACTTGAATTAGTGCCCAGAGTTTTGCTGGCTGTGCAGACTACCCTTTAAGTAGGGGAGCTGCTTTCACCATTTGTTCAGTGTGGTGACTGTGTATTCATTCAGCAAGGCTCCCTCCATTTCTGATAAAACTGCTGCTGTTTGTGAATAGGGTTTGATCTGGCGAAGAAATGGCCTATCCTGGAGGTTGGGGCGGCTGGCATATACCTTTTCTGTTTTGCTAGCCAGCAAGAGGTTATCTACGTACTGAAGGAGAGCACAATTTAAGTTTTCCCGTGGGTAGGAAGCCAGATCTGCCTCCAGAGCTCCTCAGAAAAGGGTGGGGGAGTTTTTGAAGCCCTGCGGGAGTGGAGTCCAAGTTAATTGAGTCTTTTGTTGAGTCCTGGGATTTTCTCATTCAAAAGTGAATAGAGACTGGCTCTGGAGAGCTGCCCACAGGCCGGGAAAAAAAAGCGTTTTTTAAAGTTTAGACAAGTAAATTAAGTGGCTTCAGGCGGGAAAAGTTCCGTGTCTTGGGCCCATTTCTCTGGCTCCAAGATACCTGCGGGAGCCTGTTCTTGCAACTACTTTGTGGCTTTTGGGAGGATCCTGCGTTTCTCTTTCGTACTGAACAGGGTTAGGAGGAGGAGTTGGTGGCAATCATCCCAAGTGGGGAGGTGGGTTTGGAAAATGAACTCCAGGAAGTCGGTGAGAGCCTGAGGCTTTTCTGAATCTGTGGTGCTTCCAGTTTAAGAGAGCTGTAGTTGTGAAAGGCTGATAAAACAAGATGGGCCCACTGGGTTGGGCTGTTCTGTCTGCACTGATTTGAGCTGGAGCCTGTGTTTTACAGAGGGGCATCTGAAGTGCAGGTTGTGCTGACTGAAGTTTTTTTCACCAAAGGGGTTTCAGGATCCCCCTTGGGGGGCTCTGACGGGTCCAGGGATACTGAAGGTGGAGGAGTCTCTGGGAGATCTGCTTGTAGAGGCTCCGGGGCAGGGAGATGTCCTGGAACGGCTGGAACATACAGCAGGGGAAATGGGTTTTCTTCTGGAGATTTTTGTAGAGTAAAAGGTTTTTGAGGTCCGGCTGTTTGAGTTACTAGGACCCTACTCTGACCCTTCCTTTCAACACAGAATCAAACTTAAGAGGGCAGGATTTGGGTAGTTTCTAACCAGGAATTGATGTAGGAAAACTGATCAGGGGGCTGGGGGTCCCAGTGGCTGCCTGCCACACTGCACGAACCTTGGCTACCTTTAGGGTTCCTTCTGAGGGCCAGTTAACACCAAACTTAGTCCAGTCTAATTTGCACAAAGTCCAGAGAGTTCTGGGGAACATACGGACACCATAATCCGCAGAAAACCCTTTCCTGAAGTTTTTTAACATACAATTTAAGACTGTGAGTTTGGATTGTGATGATCCTATCCCTGAACCAGTGTCACAGGACAAACAAAGGAGGGGAACCTCTCACGAGGCCACTCAGATGCCCGCCTGTCCACTTCTCTCATGAGATCTTAGACTTGTCTTAGCTAAGGCGTTGTGCAGAGTCTGGATTAGCTGTTATGCAGTATGACATAGCTGCGGAGTACACGTTGTGGCCCACTCAGACTCCATAGCACAGGCCATGGAGACACAGACTGGATCAGCAGAGGCAAGGCTCTGCAATCACCATTCACTCACTCAGTCACTCAGAGGTTACACAGTCCACCCAAAGGACTACCCTATCCTGGAATCTCGAATCTTGAGATTTTGGGAGGTGATCAGTCTCCCCTTCCATCCGGAGACAGACCTGACTGGGACTCAGAACCTCAGAGTCCTACCTTTCCAGTGTCTTCTGATGTTGTTCAATCCATCTCTCCACTGAGTTTGGCCAGGTCGGAGGATGCGACCCACAGGGATCCTTTCCCCGAAGGAGGCCCCATCAAGGAGACAGGTGGTGCCACCTCATTTGTGTGTGGAGATCTCTGCCAGCTGCGCCCACCAATCCCAAACCAGAGGCTCAAAGGGCCTTTCCCAGTCAGGGAACCAAATGTTGCAGCAAAGCCAGGAGTTCTGAATGGCAGAGGAACCCAAACAGCACTTGGAGAGGCAGAGGAACAGATTATGTGCAGGCCCAGAGGAGAGTCAATCTCCAAATTCTGAGCCCTGTTTTTCAGTTTTCATAGGTTTTTATATGATTTTATGTGGGATCAGCATGACTTTTGCTCATTGGCTAACGTATTGCTAGGCAAAATTTTGCAAGTAGAGCTACAGAAGCAGAAGGCAGGTACAAGGTCGCAGGGTGATTTACAGAAGCAGGGGGCAGGAGTGGTTTGTTTGATTACAGAAGCAGGGAGCAGGAGTCATTCATTTGATATTCTCCTGCAAGGCCATGTTCTCACGGGCTGATTTACAGAAGCAGGGACAGGAGTGACTTGTTAGATATTTTTTTCTATAAGAGTATGCTTTTTATTTCTCAACATAGTAATCCAAGTCGTGTGGGCCAAGACCTTCTGTAGTTGCCCAGAGAAGCTGATGAAGCTTCATGCCCTTCCTCCCATGCCTGGGGTGGGGATGGAGCTGTAGGTATAAACAGAAATGTAAGCTGTGCGGGTCCAAAATGACTGCAGTTGCTCAGGTAGACTTCTGACTGCTCAGTCTGTGCTGGCCAAATATGCCTGCAGTTACCTGGAGAGGCTGAAGAAACACAGCTCCTCTTCTATCTTATTGGGGTATAGGGATGGAGCCCCAGGTGTCTGACTAGTCAGTCTGTGCTGGCTGAATGTACCTGCAGTTACCTGGAGAGGCTGGTGCAGGTCCTGCCAGCTTCCTCCCTGCCAGAGGTGGAGCTGAAGCCTAGACTAGGGCTGCCATCTAATTTGGGTGGAAAGAAGCCCGTCCCTACCATCACTGTGATTTTCAATCAGCCCAGCTTCCCCTCATGCCAGGGGCAGAGTTAAAATGGTGGCTACCAGCTGCTTTCTGACATGGACAGTTTCAAACTTTAGCTATTCTTAGGATTATTCTTTAGCTGGCTGAATTTACTAATCAGTAGCTGAAGTTGGTGCCCAACCACCTCTTCCTCTCCCATTTTTGGTAAATGAAGCTTCCAATTCCAGCTACAGAATAGCTCCCAAGGCAGCTTGTGCTGCCAGTGGAGGATGGGCACTGGCTTCCATGGCATTGAGTGCTCTGCTTACAAATCTTCTCTGCAAATCGGCAGTCTCCTCCTTCCATTCTTTCAAGGATATTGCAGGATGCTCTTCTGGTCTCCTAGAGCCCCCAAACAGGTGCTTTAGGTAGCTCTGGGTGATTACTAACTGCCCTGTAGCATGAATTAACACTTGGAGCTCCTTCCTCTGCCACCATCTTGCTGGTTGTGTGTGTGTGTTTATTTTAAACTATTTATAAAAGCAGCTTTATTGAGCTAAAATTGACATACAACAAATTTCACATAATTTAAGTATATAATTTGGTAAGTTTTGACATAGTATATACCTGTGAACCCATCAGCACAATCAAGATAAGACCATATCCAGTCCCCCAAAAGCTCCTTAGGCCCTTTGTAATCCTTCTCTGCCAACCCTCCCCCTCTCCCGACAACCATTGATCTGCTTTCTGTCTCAATACATTACTTTGCATTTCCTAGCATTTTACATAAATGGGATCACAGAGTATGTACTCTTTTATTTGGCTTCTTTTACTCAGCATAATTGCTTTGAGATTCATCCATGTTTTGTGTGTATCAATAGTACATTCCTTTATATTTCTGAGTAGTATTCCATTGTATTGTTATACTTCAATCTGTTATTCATTCACCTGTTGATGGATAGTTTGGTTGGTTTAATTTGGGGACTATTATAAATAAAGCTGCTATGAATATTTGCATAAAAGTTTTCTATGGATGTATATTTTTATTTCCCTTGGGTAATACCTCAGAGTGAAATGGTTGGGTTATATGGTTAGTGCATAGTTAACATTTTAAGAAACACTGGCTTTTTTTTTTTTAAGATATATTTTATTTTTCTCCCCTTCCCCCCCACCCCTGCCCCAGTTGTCTGTTCTCTGTGTCCATTTGCTGCATGTTCTTTTTGTCCGCTTCTGTTGTTGTCAGTGGCATGGGAATCTGTATCTTTGTTTTTGTTGAGTCATCTTGCTGCATCAACTCTCTGTGTGGGCAGCGCCATTCCTGGGCAGGCTGCACTTTCTTTCGTGCTAGGCGGCTCTCCTTATGGGGCGCGCTCCTTGCGCATGAGGGTCCCCTATGCAGGGGGCACCCCTGCGTGGCACGGCACTCCTTGTGCACATCAGCACTGTGCATGGGCCAGCACCACACAGGTCAAGGAGGCCCGGGGTTTGAACCGTGGACCTCCCATGTGGTAGATGGATGCCCTATCCACTGGGCCAAGTCCACTTCCCTACTGGCTATGTTTTAACAGCTTCTGTGGAAGAAGATATAAGAACAGTTTTTTTTGAAGAGTCCCACCTGCATAGTCATCTCACTTTCACCATACCTGTAGTTTGCAACTTTGCTCTTCCCGACTGTGCATCTGGAGTATCTCCTGGTTAGGAGACAATGATTTTGTTCTATAAATTTATGAGATTATTATTTTTAACTGAATTAAGACCCATGCAGGCCCCAAACACTGAAAAAACTGTTATCTGTCACCCAAATATTAAATGAGAATCATCAAAACAATAAGTGAGGGAAGCAGATGTGGCTCAAGCAATTGAGTTCCTGCCTACCACATGGGAGGTTGAAAGTTCAGTTCCTGGTGCATCCTGGAAAAGATGAGAAAGCAAACTGGCACAATGGGCAGGTGCAGAGAGCTGACTTAACAAGATGACACAACAAAGAGACACAAAGAGGAAAGACAATGAGTGACACAACAAACCAGGGAGCTGAGGTAGCTCAAGTGATTGAGCACCTCTCTCTTACATGGGAGGTCCCAGGTTCAGTTTCCAGTGCCTCCTAAAGAGAAGACAAGCTGACACAGAGAGCACATAACACATGGACACAGAGAGCAGAGAGTGAATGCAAATGAGGCGGTGCAGGGGTGATAAATAAATAAAATAATTTCAAGAAAAACAATAAGTGAATATCCATATTCTTAGGAAATGTATATGGAAGTACATATACTAGAAGCATGATGTATAATACCTACTATCAAATTTTAGGAAATAGACGGATGGGCAGACAGACGGACAGTTAGAACATTATGGCAAATGTGGCAAAATATTAAAAGTTGGTGGATCTAGGGGTATTTGGATGGGGCAATCATAATCTTCTGTTGATTCCCAACTCTCAGTTACAGTTTCAGGCTTTGTTTTTCTTATAAAACAAGCTCAGCACTTTATCAACTAAGCAAATAAAACTATTTTAACCTTAGGTGATGGAGGACAGGCCTGCCCCAATCAAGACCCTGGTGTTCACAGAAACCAAGGTGGAGCTGGGTTTAAATTACTGTGGTTCAATAGCTATTTCCAAAATATTTTATTCTATTAGTTGCTATTGTAAGTAGAATTGTTTCTTGAGTTCCTTTTTGGAATTATTTCAAAGTAAAAAGTTGTTTTAAAAAAGTCCTCAAAACAATGGTAACATACTGGTAACTACATACATAATGAGGTTTAGTAAAATTTTTATTTTTTCCATGATAAGTTTGATTTTTCAAACATATCAAATATCTGAATCTTTCAAAAATAAATATTTTGGGTTCCTCTTTTTTTTGCATAGTCTACTTGGGTATTCCTGAACAGTTCACTTCATAAAATAGGCTCTAACAGATTGGTTTTTCATTTGCCTATTTGTTGTCCTTACTTCTGTTACAGATCCAGCTGCCGGCCTGGTTGATCATAGGCTTGTGGATCAAAGCCGTAAAATGGGCCATGCTTCCTCCAATTACTGTAGCATAACTTTTTAAATGTTTCTCCTAAAGCATGTCCAATATTTTAGATATTTCTAGTGTGAGACTCCTAGCAAAATTATCTTATAGAACATTTAGCATAGTACGAGTGTAGGTTCTGAAGTCTGCTTTTTTTTCAAGTTGCCTTTGTGACCTTGCTAAGTTATTTAGCCTTTCTTCATCTATGAGGATCAAAATACCTCTCTCATATCATGGTATGGATTAAATTATATGTTTATGTGGAACTGTTAGCACAATATTTGGCATGTAACACAAATAGATAATTTGTAGCTATATTATTATTTACTCAACAATAAAGCTTGCCTTCATTAATGGAAGAGAGTAATGGCATAGATAATTCAAATTAGTAAATGATAAAATGATTTTTTTGCACTTAGGAAAAAAGTTCTTTAGCAAAAACTTTGTCATTTTATTTATGTTTTACTTGGGCTTAAATTCCTTTAACACACAGAGACTAATCAGAGGAGGCAGTCCTTCAAGTGGATATTCAGACATAGTAATTGAGAATTGACTTTAAAATGAAAGTCAGGAAAAGGCAGATCATAGGAAAAGTAGGTGTTTATAATCTCTGTATAGAGAGAAATACTAAGTAATTTAAAAGATTCAGAGTTATAATCTGTCTACCACAGTATAGCAATAATCAATGAGGAAATGCATACAAGGTAGAGATATAAAAGATAAATTTAGTTCTGACTTTTATTTTGAGATTATTGAATAATATACCTAGCTAACATTGACTGTTTACTATGTTGAAGTGTATATTAAACCTTTACTTACCTCCATTTTACAATGAGGCACTGAGCAGTTAAGTAACTTACCCAGGGTTTCAGAGATAATTTATTTTACAGCTTGAAGAGTAAAAAGATTCCTGTGAAAGTCATTGGGTCTTGAGAATATTGAACAGTTGAGTATACTACAGTGAATCCTGTGGAAAAAATGTGAGAACATTCTCTCATGAACCATAACAAATATATAATACTAATACAGGGTGTTAATAATCAGGTGGGTTGGGCGGAGAATACATCAAACATAAGATATGGGCTACAGTTGGTAGTAATACTTTGACGATGCTCTTTCATAGTTTGTACTAAAATGTTTCACGACAAAGCAAAGTGTTGGTAGTGGGGTGAAGTATTTGGAGCCCTGTATGATGATATGCAACTTTGTTTCATAAGTTCACAACTTTTAGTATACCTTTATTTATATATGTTCATATATGAGTGATACACTTCAATAAAGTTTTTTAAATGGAAAAAAAAATCTAAGAAAAAGAATGTTGTGCAATTGAGAAAGTACAAACATTATGTGAGAGTTAGAAAGCAGAATTTAAGAGTTAATCTACCAAAGTATTAAAGTTATTAGTGTTAGAAAAGTAACTCTCAATACAGGGAATCTGATATTAATTGGGGCTTCTTCAGTATGACTTAGAAAATTAATTAGTGACATTGTATTAGTAAGGGCTGTCTTTTTTATTTTTTATTTTTATTTTTTAAAGATTTATTTTTTTATTTATTTCTCTCCCTTCCCCTCCCCCCCCCCCCAACCCCGGTTGTCTGTTCTCTGTCTATTTGCTGCATCTTCTTTGTCCGCTTTGGTTGTCATCAGCGGCACGGAAATCTAGAGTGTTTCTTTTTGTTCCGTCATCTTGCTGTGTCAGCTCTCCATGTGTGTGGTGCCATTCCTGGGCAGGCTGCGCTTTCTTTCCCGCTGGGTGGCTTCTCCTTACGGGGTGCACTCCTTGCATATGGGGCTCCCCTATGCGGGGGACACCCCTCCATGGCAGGGCACTCCTTGCACGCATCAGCACTGCGCATGGGCCAGCTCCACACGGGTCAAGGAGGCCCGGGGTCTGAACCGCGGACCTCCCATGTGGTAGACGGACGCCCTAGCCACTGGGCCAAAGTCCTCCGCCCAGTAAGGGCTCTCTTGACTGTGACAGAAACCTTTGTCAAACTGGTTTAATTAAGTTCCCCTCCCCCGCAAAAAAGGGAGGCTAGTGAGAAGGGATTTCTTGACTTACGTAATTGGGAGGTCCAGCAGAGTAACTGGCAGAGTAACAGGCCTGATTAAGTCTAGGTGCTCAGTCACTGTTGACAGGAATATGTCGTCTTCCCTTCATCTCTCAGGTTGCTTACCACCGAGCTATATGTGAATGAAAATGACAGCACTCTGTTTACATTGTCCTTATTATTGGTATCCCAATGAAACAAATGTGCTTCCCCTCACCCCACCCCCGGTAGTTGTAGCAAATGTCCTGGGGATGACTCGATAACTCTCACTGGCCGGCTTGGGTCACGGACCTGTTATGACGACCTGGGACGTGAATTGACCAGGCTTGGGTCACATGCTCATTCTTGGAGCCCTAGGTTCAGGTGGGTCAGCTGCACCTGAACCAAATAGAGTTAGAGAGGGGGAGAGACAGTTTCCTCAAATGGAGAAAATATAGGGCAAATGTTTAAAAAAGTGGGAGATGTCTACTACTCTCATATTTTGATCTTCAATTGCATTGCCTGCAGTATGGGTTTAAAGTTGAAATGCCAACTTGTATCCAGCTTTTAAAAACAGGATTTGGAAAGTTAAAACAGGATCAGAAGAATAGAAGTTAGGTGGTTAAGGTTTTTTTTTAACAGAAGCTCTCCGAATGTAGTTGACTCCATGTGGATGAGTAGTGTATGAAGTTCCCTTATGTTCTTTTGATGTGTAAAGTGTCTTTATAAACTGACCCATGTGGAGCTGGCCCATGCGCAGTGCCGATGCGGGCAAGGAGTGCCGTGCCACGCAGGGGTGTCCCCGGCGTAGGGGAGCCCCACGCGCAAGGAGTGCACCCATAAGGAGAGCCGCCCAGCGCGAGAGAAAGTGCAGCCTGCCCAGGAATGGCGCCACCCACGCTTCCCCTGCCGCTGAGACAACAGAAGCGGACAAAGAAACAAGACGCAGCAAAAAGACACAGAAAACGGACAACCGGGGGAGGGGAGGGGAATTAAATAAATAAAAATAAATCTTAAAAAAAAAAAAAAGGTATTGTTTTTAGTCTCACAAAAGTTTGATTTATGGAATCCTGCCAGAATTTTTATATTATGGAATGGTGTATTTTGGAGATGTTAAATATTTTATTAATTGAGAAATCCATTTGTTTTGATTTGTTTTAGGACATTTATGTTACCAGTTGGAGAAGAATTTTTACAGTCCTCAGTAATAGTTATCCTTTTGACAGGGATAATACATTAAAACTTCATTAAACTGTTAGCATATAAAATCTCTAAGCAATTGCTTTTCTCCAGCTGTCTAGATGTTTTATTATCCTCTGATTAAAAATATTGACGATTTCAAATCCAGTTAACTCATAATAGTCTACAAAGTCTGCCATAATTGTGTGTACTTTTATGGTTTTCTTTTACCCCAATTAAGATGATTTTAGAATTTACCAACATCTTTTTTTAAGTTAATAAATATGTATTTAGTAAAAAATTTTATTTATAGTTTCCCTTTTCAACAAGGATTTAAGGGCTTGTCATAAAAAATATATTTATATAATAAGGTTAACAACGTATATATCAAAGGTAAAACATGGAAGAGAAAGCAAATATGCTAGGCATAGAAGTTAAAATATATATAATTGAGTATAAAATTGGCTTTGAGCTTCCCATCAGCAGAGGTAAAAAAACAGTGTATTACATGTTACATAGGAGACATCAAGCATGGTAATGAACAATGCAAAAGCAATATGACTGTTTCTTATAATAATTCTTGATTATTCTTGATAAACCTTGAAGACTTCATGTTGAGGCCATAATATGAAAGTGTAACTCAATGATAGTGATTCTGCTACACTTTCCATTGGTATCGTATATTTATTACAACTGATGAAAGTACATTTTTATAATTGTACTGTTAGCTATATAGTTCATAGTTTAGTGTAGAGTTCACCCTTTGTATAGTGCAGTTCCCTGAATTTAAAAAATATATTACCATACATACAATGTAAAGTTTCCCTTTTAACCACATTCAAATATATATATATAGGTACTGTTAATTACATTAACAATGTTGTGCTACTATTACCACTACCCATCACCAAAGCATTTCCATCATTCCAAATAGGAACTTTGTACATTTAAAGACTTAACCTCCCATTTCCTATCCCCACCCCATCCCCAGTAACCTAGTAATATATTCTAAAGTCTGACTCTTTGAATTTTCTTATTCTAATTTTTTCATATAGGTGAGATGATACAATATTTGTTGTTTTGTGTCTTGCTTATTTCACTCAACATGATTTCTTCAAAGTTAATCCATGTTGTCACATGTGTCAGGACTTAATTCCTTTTTATGGCTGAATAATATTCCATTGTATGTATGTTTGTGCATATATATATACACACACACATATATATACACACATATATATACCACATTTTATTTCTTATTCATTGGCTGATGAACACTTGAATTGGTTCTGTATTTTGGTAATTGTGAATGATGCCACTATGAGCATTGGTCTGCAAATATCTGTTCAAGTGCCTGCTGTCAATTCTTTTGGGTATATACCTAGAATTGAGATTGTCAGATCGTGTGGTAATTCTGTACTTAACTTTCTGAGGAATTGGTAAATTGTCCTCCATAGTGGCTGCACCATTTTATATTCCTACCAACAATGAATGAGTGTTCCTGTTTCTCTACATCCTCTCCAAAATATGAAAATTTCCATTTTTTTGATAGTAGCCATTCTAATGGATGTGAAATGGTATCTCATTGTGGTTTTGATTTGCATTTCCCTAATGGCTAATAATGTTGAGCACCTTTTCATGTGCTTTTCAACCAGTTGTATATCTTCTTTGGATGTCTATTCAAGTCTTTTGTCCATATTTAAATGTGCTGCTTCTTTTTAATTGTTAACTTGTAGGATTTCTTTATATATTCTGGATTTTAAACCCCTATCAGATGAATGGTTTCCAAATATTTTCTCCCATTGTATATGTTGTTTTAATTTCATGATAAAGAACTTTGGGACATGAAAATTTTTAGTTTGATGAGGTCTGATTTATCTATTTTTTCTCTTGTTGCTTGTGCTTTGGATGTAAGGTCTAAGAAACCATTGCCTAACACAAGGTTCTAAAGGTGCTTCCCTACATTTTCTTCTAGGAGTTTTGTAGTTCTGGATTTTATATTTAGGTCTGTCATCCATTTTGAGTAGATATTTGTATATGGTGTGAGGTAGGGGCTTTCTTGAGGTTTTGATTCCAGGATCTGCATAGTTGTTGAAATTTCCCTTGTTGAGCGAGTAAAAGGATTCATAATATTTGAATAACAGCATCAACAACAACAAAACAAACAAAAACTGCTACTATTGTCATTTACTGAGTACCTCTATAGCAGGTACTATGCTAAACTCTTTACATGCTTAGGTTATTTAATTTTCATATAAGAGGCAGAGCCTATTGTTATCTCTATTTAATAATGAGAAAAATAAAATTTGATTTACCTACACTTACATAATTAATAAGTGGCAGAGCTAGGATCTGAACCCAGATCACTTTACCAGCATTAAAAACAATATATTGTGGCAGCCTATATACAACACCAAATCTCCCAATTTAACCTCTCTCATGTACAATTCAGTGATATTAATTAAATTCACAATATTGTGCTACCATCACCACTCTCCATCACCAAAATTTTTCATTTTCCCAAACCCAGAACCTATTAAACAGTGACTCTCCATTCTTCCTTCCAATCACCACCACCCCCTCCATAACCTGTAATCTCTCTATGAATTTGCTCATTCTGAGTATTTCATTTAAGTGAAGTCATATAACATTTGTCCTTTAGTATCTGGTTTATTTCACTTAAAATGATGTCTTCAGTGTTCATCCATGTTGTTGCATGTATCAGAACATCATTCCTTTTTTACAGCTGAATAATATTCTACTTATGTGTATAGTATACTACATTTTGTTTATCCATTAAACTGTTGATGGACACTTGTGTTCCTTTTACCTTTTGGCTATTGTGAATAATGCTGCTATAGACAGGTGTACAAATATCTTTTTGAATCCCTGTTTTCAATTCTTTGCGGTGTATACCTAGAAGTGGAATTTCTGGGTCATATGGTAATTCTTTAAACTGTTTGAAGAACCACCCATCCTATTTACCACAGTAACTTATTCATTTTATATCCTCACCAACAATGTACAAGAGTTCCTATTTTTTTGCATCCTTGTTGTTAGGGATTGAATTATGTCCCCCACAAATGACATATTTAAGTACTAACCCCTGGACCTGTGGGTATGAACCCATTTGTAAAGAGTATCTTTGCATATGTTATTAAGTGTTGTTAAGGTGTGTATGTGAACCCCATTGCAAATAGGACGTTTGAAGATGTTATTAGTTAAGGTGAGGCCAAACTGAAAGACAGTGGGTCTTAATCCAATATGGCTATAATTCTTTTGAGCTGAGGAAATTCAGATCACTGAGCAGATGATGTTGAACTTCTAGTCTCCAAAACTGTGAGACAATAAATTCCTATTGTTTAAACCAACCTATTGTGTGGTGTTTATTATAGGAGGCCTGGCAAACTGAAATACTTGCTGACACTTATCTTCTGTATTTAAAAACAAAACAAAACATCTTAGTGGGTTAAGTAGTATTTTTTATTTTTTATTTGCATTTCCCTAACAGCTAATGATATTGAGCATCTTTTTATGCAATTACTGGCCATTTGTATATCTTCTTTGGAGAAATGTCTATTCTAGTCCTTTGCCTATTTTTTAATTGGGGTTGTTTGTGTTTTTGTTGTTCAGTTGTATATCTTTATATATTTTGGATATTAAATCCTTATCAGATACATAGTTTTCAACTATTTTCTCCCATTCTGTTGACTAACTTTTCTCTTTCTTGATAATGTACTTTAATGCACAAAAGTTTTAAATTTTGATGAAGCCCAGTATATCTATTTTTTCTTTTATTGTTCATGCTTTTGGTATATCTAAGAATCCATTGCCTACTTCGAGATCCTGAAGGTTTTTCCCTATTTTTTTCCCTAAGGTGTTAGCTCTTGCATCTAATGCATTTATCCATTTTGAGTCAATTTTTGTATATGGTATGAGGTAGGGGTCTACTTTTACTCTTTTGCATGTGGCTATCCAGTTTTCCCAGCACCAATTGTTGAAGATACTATATTTTCCCCATTGAGTGGACTTGGCACCCTTGTCAAAAGTCAATTGGCCATAGACATATGGGCTTTACCACTGTACATTGTTGCCTGTGAAGGGAATCTGAGTCTTCATGCATTAGCATTTGTGTCATTTACTTAGAAATTATTACAAGGATAATAATATCACTGTATTCTTTCTTTTTTCTGATATTTCTGTCAGAGATTTCCACTTGGTCATGATACTTTGGACTTCTCTTAGATTCTGTCTCAAATGAGTCATTTACCCTTTTTAAAAAGCCCACAATTTTTTCCCAAGAAACAAAAGCTAGTATAGTACATATGTTTATAGAAGAATAATTTTATCTTAATTTCCATTCTTAGATTTTTACCTAATAATAAGTTGTGAATTTCTTCTGGAGTAATGAGACCAAAGTCATCTTTCAGTCATTATTGAAATTTAAAGAGGTTCATTGTTTCTTAAAAGAGCTTACACACCTTGATAATGGATTCATAGTCCTCCACACTCAGCATGCCCAAATGCTGAAATAAAAATAATTTGCGATGATGAGACTTGGTTTGATATCACTAGATTTGCAGTATCCCATACAGTAGCCTCAGCCACATATTCAGTATCTCAGTCATACTGACCACATGGGAAATACTCAATAGCCACTTGTGGCTACTGTGTTAGTGCAGGTTACAGAACATATCCATCATCACAAGAAGACTCTTGGGCACTACTATTCTAAAATGTACACTTTTCATTTTCTCCCTCTCCCTACCTCCTTCTGTCCCCAAACAACAATAGCTTCCTCTGAGGATGACCTCTATACCTTCTACAATTTGGGGGAGATAACTTATCTTCCCAATGATTTCCCATGATATTTGACATGGAGAAATTTTTGTTGGCCCAGTTGATATTTCTGTGTTTTAGTAAATATGCTAACCCAGACCAAGTTCATCTTATTAAAGTGTCAAGTTCATAGAGCCAGCTAGTTTTTATTTGTCAATCTAGGTAACTATTATTAGAGGAATTTAAGGTTCTGTTTTGTTTAATAGTTTCAGAGACTACCTCCATCCCAGGTAGACTTGTTAGTAATGATGTTGCTGTCTGAACTTACAGCAAACTTCTTAGCTTCTGTAATAGATTTGGCCTTCTGTTAGTATGTATTATTTTGAAAGAAAAAAATGTGTTCTATAAATCTGATTTTTTTAGTGTGTCTTCCTGGATGGCTTTGATTGCTATTAAAAGGTACAGCAATGTACTCTCTTCATCTTCTTACCGGTAGGTCCTAAAATAATCTTGGTGTATGGATCTCTTAATATAGGCCTATATGGAACTCTCAAGCCTACTAGGAATATACCAATACTACAAAGCCTTGATCACTCCCATCTTACCTGGATAAACCACTTTGGATCTATCTTTTCCCTAGTGATAGTCATAGCAAGCTCCTTTTGAGAAATTTGTTGAATAAGTTGTTTGTCAATGATAGTGTATTGCTTGAGTATGTGCAAAATTACACTTATCTTTGTTGTGTGTAAAACAGTTCTGGAAAGTTTATGTCTCTGGTTTGGACTCTCCACAACCAAATAGAAACAAGCTACCCTTTTCATTCTCTCGCTGTACAAAATAATCTGACTCAAAGACAGAGCAGATTTCTGTTCAGAATGCTTTTGTTCATTTGATACCTAATAACTGAGGCCTTATATTAACCACTATTTATGCCAGTTTCAAGGATTTGAGACCATTTCCCAAGTTATAAAAAGAATTTGTGATCAGTATTAGTAAAATATTGTTAATTGTGAAGTGAAATGATGGGGCACAGAGGTAGTAAATTATATTAATCTTCACTTTTGTGTAGCTTAGAAAAAATTGTAAATTTTTCAAAGGGCACTAGCCCTTTGAGTGAATTTAAAACGGCTATGTTTTACTATTAATAATAGTAAAAGGTATCTTTTGAAACCAAAATTTGCTCTAGGATTCATTAAGAGCCCCTTTGGAACTGTGCCTTAATTGAAGGTCAGAAGTTCTATAAACCAATAAGGAAATCTTTTCTTTATTTAAATGTAGCAGTAAATTACACTTTCACACCCAGTTTTCATGCATCACAAAGATAAGCTAGATATAATTATTATACAAAACAATTACATTCATGTACTATTGTCTTATATGGTACATTTCCTTAGTCACTAGATTATTATTTCCATGTGCCCTTTCCATATGATTTTGCTTTTATAAGTCTTGTTCAGGGTGTTCATGTCCACAGGTCACCAGCTGTAGAAAACATTTCTATTTTTAACATGGGCACATTGCTGAATAGTAAGCAAAGGGTTAAAGAAAATGGGTCTAATGAATAAAAGATTATGTGATGTTTTTTATATGCATTTTTTTGGTAGCATTGAGTCCACTGAAATTCTATTTTTATTTTCTCATTCAATCGCAATAAATAATGTTTTCATGACTATCACTGCTTGAATGCGCGCGCGCATACACACATACACTCACACCTCCTCAAGCTGCCAGACTAGCTGAAGGACGGGGCAGATGCCTGATTGGTGGGCTCTGTTTATTCTGTGACCAGATTCCTTCTAAAAGAAGGCAGGCCGTGACTGCCTGAAGCCTATTGGACGGGTCTTCTCTGGACCCTCCCTTTCTTTTTCATGGCACACTCCACGGCGAAGTCTGTGCGGAATCCTAACCCAGCCCAATTTACATCCATTCATGAATCTGTGACGTCAGCAAGCCTTTAGACTCCTTTGCAGTGGGCTGGAGGATTGTGTGGGTGGAATCCCCTTCCCCCTTATTTTTCTAATTCTCCAAGCCTTTTTGTTGTTGTTGTTAAATTAAGCTCCCATCTTCTAAAGCAAGAAAATGGAACAACATGTGTAGGAATTCTTCATTGTCGTGAGTATTGAACTCTATTTTTCTGTTTCATTAGCATTAATTTCATAAGGACAGATGGTAAATGTATTTATTTGAGGTGATTAGAAAACTGATATTATTGAGGCAGACACAGCGAGAGAGACAGAGACAGAGGCAGAGAGAAACCCGAAACCTCCGTTACAGCTAGGAGCCTCTGAAACTGACAGCTGGGTTTCCTTTGCTTGTCTGCCTGCTTAGACGTGGACATTTTTCATTTACGGTTCTGCACGTTACCTCCGGATGCTGGCTTGGCGTGCCTTAAAGGAGGACTCATTTCTCTGAGAGGTGATGTAGATGGTTTCAAAGGAAAAACCCAGAACGCCAGAAAGGTGCTGGGGAAAGCAGGACCAGCTAGACAGAGCGGGTTCTCTCCTGCTGAGTGCTTGTCTTCCTTTCTACTGTCCTTCCTGTCTTTTCTCACCCTTCACCTTGCCTTTGTTTCATCATTGTGTAACAGTCAATATCTTGAGATTGCAATTTGGGGAAGCTGAATACTTGTTCAATCATTTTTTCAAAAGCTTTTATTATGGGAGCTATCATAGTATATTTACACATATTTGTAGCTCTTTAAGTCACTCTATACATTTTACGCTCACTGCCTGGAGAAACCGAAAAGTCTGTCCTAGAGGCAAAAGGGGAATTATCCTTAAAATTCTAATTTTTTTGAAGTATCCCCTCAGGAAAACTAAGATATGGTTTCTTAACTATGTTCCATAGTTATATTGCATAGAAATGCATATGGTATTTTTCTGAGGTGTTCTTCCAACTGAAAACGGTTTATTCCACTGTGTTTGGGAAACATGGGTAAGTTCTGATATGCTCCACGTGTTAAGTTGGTTTGATAGTGCTTGTAGTTTTAACAAAAAGTATTTGTGACTGAATTTGTTTTCCAAGGCTCTTGTGTATTTTGGTGAAAGTTATGATAGTAATCAAGAGGGATGTGACACTGTGATATGTTCTGCCACTGAGGCAGCTCCTTAACCCCAATGATCTGATATAGCATTTTCCAACTGTCTTACTTTGAGAAATTTATAGTCTGCAGCATGCACCTGGTTGTTCTTTCTGGTGAGAGAAAAAGAAAAATACCTATTGTTTCTTATCATAAAGTCTTGTCATATTTACCTTGTATTAACCAATACTTAGTTCTGAAATTATCTTATTATCATCTTTTTTCATGAAGCAAGGCTTCTAAATTGTGGATCCAACAATTTGAGTTATTCTTTTTAATGAATCTTCTAACTGTGAACTCATATTTAATTTCAAAATCATTATGCTTGAGGATTTAGTATTTTCTTTTGTTTCTCATTTTGGCATTGTCCTTACTCAGCTTTCATTTTGTTTCTTTGAGCACATTTGAACTCACTAGAGTTATAGGAGAGTGAAAACCTGTGCTAAATTAGATCTAAATGATCTAAATTAGATCATTGTCTTAGACTATGGTTGCATATTTCACTATTTTTTATTTGTTGGGTCAAACAAATGAGATAACATTTTAGATACCATTTCTCATATATGTAAACATCATGAGTTATTTCAGCATTTTCTTTAAATGTACCTTCAGAGACTTTGTTGAAAGTAGCAAATTCAAAGTTATTTCAAATTAGCGTAGCCTACTATATCAAAAGACTCAATTTTTAGGAATTTTTAAGAAGCATGTTTACATAATCAAACTCTTAAGAAATGTTCATCAGACTTGGTCTTCTTATGTACATTTTGCTGAGAGAGCTTTATTTCATAAAAGTAATACATTAGGCACTTGGATTTATTAAAAATAAAACTATTATCCCTTTAAGGCACACGATGGATATAGAATACCTCTCTCTTTCCACTCCCAGTGACTGTATTCTAGATTTTATTTATTTTCATGTATAGGGTACTTGTAGAAAAAAAAACAATAACTCTTAATTGTTTAATATCAAACAATAAAATCTTGTGTATCAGTGACTGTCAATAGATGGCTTTCTGTTTAAAACTGAAGCTACTCCAGAAGTAGGAATTAATTTATTTAGTAAACATAGTCAGTCATACCAGAGCTGTGTCCTGGGGAACTGTCAAAAGAATGGTTCCTAAAGGCCAGAGGCCACGTCCACTGGTATATGACCAAACAACCATAATTTAGGTGCCAGAACCGGTCAGTTTGGTTTGCACTATAAGCTACTGCTGAATCAATTGCTTGGGGAGCTCAAATGAATCAAGGTAGTCAAAATAACCAATTCTGCCAGGTGGCAGCCCAACTCTTGAAATTATGAATAAAGTAAAAAGTCTCTAAGAATACTACTTAAAAAAAAATTCATTCAAAACATAGTAGTACACTTCTTTCTGTATTAGTTATTATGCTGTAAGGATATGGAAGGGACAAAGATGTAGAAGATTCATTCTCCACCCTCAAGGAAACTAGAAGGTAATTACCAAGCACGCTTTATGTTGTGGTTCAGAAAGTTGTTCAAGGAAACTAGAAGGTAATTACCAAGCACGCTTTATGTTGTGGTTCAGAAAGTTGTTCTTGGAAACAGACTTTAACATTAGAATTACCTGGGGAACTTTTTCTTTCCTTTTTTAAATTATTCAGTGTTTTTTAGTATACTAAAAGAATTATTCAACCGTCACCCCAATCAATTTTAGAACATTTTCATCATCTCAAAAATAAACCTCATGCCCATTAGTAGTCACGCCTCATTTTCCCTCAATGCCCTCAGCCTAAGGCAACCACTAATCTACTTTCTCTATATATAGGTTTTCCTATTCTGGACATTACATATAGACATATAATATATGGTCTTCTGGGATTGGCTTATTTCACTGAGCATAATATTCTCAGTGTTTATCCGTATTGTAACATGTATTAGTACTTCATTTTTACTGTTGAATAATATTCCTTTGTATGAATATGACATTTTACTTATCCAGTCTTCAGTTGGTGGACATTTGGGTTGTTTACACTTTTTGACTATTATGAACAATGCTACTGTGAATATTCATGTACAAGTTTTTGTGTAGACTTATGTTTTCATTTCTCTTGCAGTTCCATATCTATAAGTGGAATTGCTGGGTCATATGGCAACTCTGTTTAACGTTTTGAGGAAATGCCAAGCTGTTTTCTAAAGTAGCTGTATCATTTTACATTCCCATTAGCAGTATATAAAGGGTCCAATTTCTCCACATCCTTGCCAACACTTAGTTTTATCTGTCTTTTTTTATTCTAACCATACTACTGGGTAAGAAGTGGTTGGTATTTCATTTGGGTTTTGATTTACATTTCCCTAATGGCTAAGTTGTTGAACATCTTTTCATGTGCTTATTAGCCATCTGTATGTCTTCTTTGGAGAAATGACTATTCAGATCATTTGCCCGTTTTTAGTTATTTTTTTCATTTGTCCATTTTTAAATTAGGTTATTTATCATTTTGTTATTGAGTTGTAAAAGTTTTTTTTTGTATTCTGGATACAAGTTTTTTAGCAGATATGTGATTTACAAATATTTTCTCCCATTCTGTAGGTTGTCTATTTACTTTCTTTTTGGTATCATTTGCAGCACAAAAGTCTTTAATTTTCATCAATTTCAATTTATCTCTTTCTTCTGTTGTTGCTTGTGCTTTTGGTGGTATATTTGATAAAGCTTTGCCTAACCCAAGATCCTGAAGATTTTCCCCCCATGTTTCATTCTAAGAGCTTTGTAGGTTTAGCTCCTATACTTGCGTTTATGATCCATTTTGAGTTAATTTTTGTGTATTGTCTAAGAAAAAGGTCCAACTTCATTCTTTTAAATATGGGTATTCAGTTCCAGCATTGTTTGTTGAAAAGACTATGTTTTCCTGCGTTGTTCTGTTTTGGCACCCTCCCTGGGGAACTTAGAAAAAAAAAATACTGATATCATACCCCAGCTTCTAGATCTTTGTATTTAATTGGTCTATGGTAATGCTCAGACATATGCATTTTTTAAAAGCTCCCCAGATTATTCTAATGTGCAGCCAGAGTTGAAAACTATTGGCATGCATAAAGAGTTTGTCTTAGAAGAGAGACACTACTGAATCAGAAGAGAGAATGAGTAGAGATAGAGAAATCAGGTATGGAAAGGAGGGAAGTTATAAAAATTACGAAGATCCATACTGGAAAGCATGAAATAGGAGTTAGTCATCTGAAAAGAGTGAGGGTATCCTTGGAAGCTAGTGAAGTATGTTGAATAAAAGGAAGAGAAGAAACTAACATTTATTATGTAGCTTCTACATGCCATAAATCTGCTAGAGGCTTTCACACACACTTTTTCATTTAAAATATAACACTCATGATGTGAAGTAGGTAACTATTATCCACATTTTACATATGAGAAGACAGGCTCAGAGATATTGCTGACTCAACCAAAGACACCAGGTAGTACACATCAGACCCAAATTTTTAAAGCTAGTGCTGGTTCCTAATCTCCTTCTCTTTCTTTACTAAACCCTAGATTTCAAGCATAGAGTACTGTCATGAATTGTTGTTGGTCCAGTCCAGCAAGAATCTAAGAGATTCTCTAGCGAGAACCTGGACCGAACCAAGATTTAGTTGGATGGTGGAGATAACAAAGGGTTAAGGGTTGGCACAGCAGGTGCAGTGGAAGCTAAGTAGGTGGGTGTACCTGAGGGTTATCATGTGGTGATGGAGTCCAGCTGGCTACCTCTGCCTAGATGTAGCTAGGATGGGAAGTTAAGGAAAAGAGGATGTACCAAGTAAATTTGGCAAGTGTAGCAGTGCTGCCATTTTATTTTTTCATTCATTTAATCAATAAGTATTTATTGAACATTTACTGTGTATTCTAGGTACTGGGTGTACAGCAATGAATAAAACAGACTAAAATTCTTGCCCTCTTGGGGCTTATTATAAGGGTGTGAGATGAACAATAAATAAGTAAATTATATAGTCAGTCTGGTCAGTGATACGTTTTAAGGAGAAAAATTAAGGTGGGAGGGAATGGGGAGTGCTGGGGGGGGAGGGTAAAATTCAAATGGGAACTTTTTCATCATATGGTTTAAGTGACAATACAGATTCCTCAACCCTTGAGGAACCATCAAACAGTGGTTTGTGTCTAAGTTGGGCCCTTTGGATATATAAAAAGAGCCTCTTTTAAAGTCAACATGTATATTTAGTATTTATTTTTTGTCTGTTTTGTTCACTTTATACTCAGTGCCTGGTACATAGTAGATACTCCATAAACATTTGTTTATTCCATGAGCGCCATTTTTTTTGAATCAGTGATCTTTCCACTGGGTGGGCGCTAAGTCAGAGGTAATGCTTGGGAGACTTTCTAAAACTTTGATTGCTGCCTTATTAGGATAGACCTTTCTAAATGTGTGTGTGTGTGTGTGTAGGGAGTCCTTCCATAGTAGCACCACTGAGAATCACTGCTAAGTAACCCATAGTTCACAATGATAATGTGTTCAATTTCTCAGGTGAATTGGGCCAGAGAACCACTCCTGTAAGTAATAGTGGAGACACTGAAAAATTTTTTTTTTGCTGCACATGTACCACCTTGAATACCCTTGGTATATATTGTAAGGGTTTTTTTTTTTTTAAGCCATTATATAACCATGTACCTGCCTTCTCTATCTAGAAAATTACTTATATTAAAATGGAGAAAATCAGCATGTTTTTGTTTACCTGCTATGAGGTACAGTGATGCAATGAAAAAAGAATTGAAGTAGGACTAGAGTAGCCTGTGTAGCAGTCTCAGGCTATCTTGACAATACTCTCTCATCTTTTCTATTTTTTACAATTTCTTTTCTTTTTTTTTTTTTTTACAATTTCTAATGAAGAAATTGTGGTTGATGATCTCAAATGTCCTTTCTAGCTTTAACATTGTAGGATTCTTGGAATCTGTTTGTTAATTACGAACATCAAATAGGCAAAAGACAATTTTAAAGCAGTTTGGTTAAAATCTACCTTTATTCCAATTCTTTCACAGTACTTTTATAGAAGTTTAATCTCTGTGGGATGCAGCTACAGCTGAGGAGGAGGAGGAGGTGTCAGAGTGTTTCAGATGAAGGTATCTGGGCAAGACCTAGAAAGGTTAAATCACTTTCAGATTTGCCCAGGGACTTCCTAATAAGCAGGAAATAGAGTCCTGATAAGAGCTGACCTCGCCAGCTTTAGGCATGCCCATTTTATTTTTATTTTTTATTTTTAATATTTATTTATTATTATTATTATTTTTTAATTACATTAAAAAAATATATATGAGGTCCCATTCAACCCCACCGCCCCCGCCCCCCACTCCCCCCACAGCAACACTCTCTCCCATCATCGTGATACATCCATTGCACCTGGTAAGTTCATCTCTGAGCATCACTGCACCCCATAGTCAATGGTCCACATCATAGGGCATGCGCATTTTAAATGTCATTTGTCTTGGCTCTTGCTTCTCTAGACTAAGAGAAAGCTCCCATTAGACTAGTGATTTGGTGGTCTAGGCTGAGCCTGGGGCTACAGACATAACCAGTCTTTGAAAAAAAGATTTTTTATTTTGTATGATAATTGCTAGCTTTTGAAAATTATTCTTTTCACAATTCTCCAGTACAAATTGGTTGATTGGATTGATGTTTTGAATTTGCAGATTTTGCCACAGAAAAAAGATAAATGAAAAAATTACAAAACAGAAAACTCCCTTTTAGTGTCATCAGCTCTGAGTTTTTCTTATATTCTTTTTCATTTTGTTTAATATTCAGGCAGAGAGGACTAATGTCTAGTCCTGACAGCTGTAATAATTTCATATGGTGTTTCTTTTGGTAACAATACTTACATGTGTATTGGTGTGGTAAAAAACATCTTGCAGAAAAAAGCAATTGTGACTCACAGGACAATGCTAAGAGAATGTGCAGAAAGTAACTGCAATTTTTTTTTTAAGATTTTAATTTTATTTACTTATCTCTCTCTACCCCCTGGTTGTTTTGCACTTGCTGTGTCTGTTCATCTTTGTTTCTTTCGGAGGCACTGGAAACTGAACCCAGGACCTCCAATGTGGGCGGCAGGCACCTAATCACCTAAGCCGCCTCAGCCACCTCAACCACCTCTGTTCCCTTTACTGTGCAATTTTAATTGTGTAAAATTTTAAGGAAAAACAGTGTAGGACTTCCCACTAACAGAGGGTAATTGTCTTTAAGGTGCTAATTTTTATTGTGAAATCCTGGACTAGGGGTAATAGTAGACTTCAACAGTTCTTAGAGGGCATTTTAGTGAAATTCTGGATTTAAAAAAGGCTGGAGAACTGAAGAAATCAGTTGATTGAGGGTGAAGGACTGAGGAAATAGCCAAAGAGAAAGGATTAGAGAAGGGTGGTAGGAAAAAACAAAAAGCCGTCTGCGAGACTGAGTTGAGCTGATGAGATGGGTGGCAGCCAGGACAGCAGTTTTCACTTTATACCAAAGGGAGTGGATCTGGACCCAGACATTTTGAGTCCTAAAGGAGGCTGTCACAGTTGCTATAACTAAAGAGGGCTCAATTTGCAAAATAAGCCCTCAGAGGCAATTTATTGCCCCTGAGGCACTGCACCTGCATTTCTAGTTATAGGCCCCGCCTGCATTTAATGGCACTCATTAGGCTATCTGCTAGGTAGAGAACTGTGGATAATTGAAGCTAGTGAGATAAAACGCACCAAAATACAAAGCCACAAATGCTTATCCCCCTTACTCCCACCCCCACCCCAGGAAAATAATCTCTTGATTAAAATGAGATTAAGCATTTTACTAATTCCTCACCAATTATTTCCTCTCAGGTAACAAATTCAAATACATACACACTGAAAAGAAGCAGATGCAACATATCTTTGGATATTTTCAGTCACTTCTTCTAGACCTAAATTACAGATTTATTTAAAATCTTTGCTAAGCATAGAGACTCCTGGGAGGGAAGCAGTTGTGGCTCAACTGATAGAGCGTCTGCCTACCATATGGAGGGTCCAGGGTTCGATACCCAGATCCTCCTGACCCGTGCAGTGAGCTGGCCCACGCACAGTGCTGCCGTGTGCAAGGAGTGCCATGCCATGCAGGGGTATCCCCCGCGTAGGGGAGCCCCACACGCGAGGAGTGCACCTCGCAAGAAGAGCCCCACACAAAGAAAAAGCTCAGTCTGCCCAGGAGTGGCACCACACACACACAGAGCTGATGCAGCAAGACAAAGCAACAGAAATATTGACAGTTTCCCAGTGCTGCATGACAAGAATGCAAGCAGACACAGAAGAACACACAGCAAATGGACACCAAGAGCAGACAGTGGGGGGCAGGGGAAATAAAATAAATCTTAAAAAAAAAAAGAAACTCCTGGGAAATACCCACCTGATATTGCAGCTGCCAGGGCTCAAGAGCCAATTTGGAATGAAATTTTACTACTTTGCCAGTTTCTCCCTTTCCCCCTTTTTTCTGGCCATTATTATTATTATTATTATTTAGCAGAATCCCTTCCATCTGTTTGTCTAATCAAAAATAATTGCACATTTGCTTTACACTGCTTGCATTCATGATCAAGGCTAGGTCCTAATCTAATCTTTTAAGTATTCTCAGAGACCTGGAGACCAAAGTAACAGTATTTTTTCTTGGAGAAAGAAAAACAATCACATAATCCTTTCTATCTTCTTTAATGATTTCTTTCTTCCAATCAGGGCTTCTGCCATAGCTCTTTGAAGCAGGGCTTACTCCCTATCACCAGTTCTGCTTTGAGAAAGTTTATCTACATTGATAAGGATTTCTTTGAACTAAATCTCATAACTATAATACTAGCTATTGTTGAACTACTTTTGCCACAGATTGTTTTATAAATAGGCTGTCTTTTTCCATCTAAGTATTTAAAACAAGAACTGCCATATGGGTTCTAAAAATTTGAACTAGATCTGAGAAGTAAAGAGGGATGACCAAGAGAATCTTATGATTAATATAGGAATAGGACAAAGTGGACTCTAGAATAAGGAAAAGAAGAGGAATCCAAGGAAGTTCCCATACAGGATACTGTAATGCTTTAAAGCTTTGTCAAGTATATGAGTAACATGAAATGGTAATTGTAACTTACCTGAAATGCACATGGCTTGTACCCAGAAATCCTTTAAACTGAAATATGGTTATGATTTTGAGTTGACTGTGTACTATGTTCAGAGTGAGGAAATTCTACTTTCCAGAGGCTTCTGTCTTCTACCATGGAAAAGTCTACCAGTATGTGTGTGTATGTATATCCTGGAAGAAATTTAAAATATAAAAGAAGAAAGGGATAAAAAAAAAAAAAGTAGAATAGCATTCCTTTCCTCAAGAACTCACTATTTGGAGAAATTGACAAAAAACATTTAAAACAAGTCTCAGGACTAAAAAAAAAATTACTGGGGACCCCAAAGAGCTTTTATTTATGTGCATTATAGCTTCCATATTTACCATGTTAGAAACTAAAGCTAATTTTAAAAATATTTATTAACATATTTAAAATAATAATAAGCCCCTTGAACACTAACAAAAATAACATTTTTTGAGAAAAATAACTATATTCTAACCCTTCAAAATTTTTTGTGAGAAGAGTAGCATAGCCAGAAGAGATTTTGCTAATCTCTTCAATGATAGACTTAATAGAAGACAGCTGGATTCTCATAGGACAGAAACTCTGCAGGGGTCCCTCTGGGTTCTTGCCCAGAGCAGATGAATTGGAGTCCATACCGAGGTGGTCACAAAAGAAAGCAGGTTTATTAACACTGGCAGAAGGACCAGAGGGTCTAAAATCTGCCTTCCCCGATTTTGAGGAGTTTAGGGTTTTTATGGATTCGTACAGGGGAGGGTGGAATGGTAACTGAGGCAGGATAGAATAGGGACCGAAGGAGGGCAGAAAACCTAATAAGCCGCACAAACACCCCTGTTAAGAGGAACTGAGGCAATGACCTGCTGGCTAGCATTAGTCACACAGGCACGTTAGGAAGGGGCGGCACACCCCCCCAAAGCCTGTTTCATCAGAAGGCAGCTAGCAAAGAGGGAAGGGGCAGGGGCACCACCACCACCCACCCACCTAGCTTTCAGGTTACCTCACACTTCCTGGACATGACCAGAGACTAATCACCACAGGTCAACACGCCCGGCAGGGTCATGGGCAGCAGTCAGAAGCCAATCACCACCGGACAGCAGTCCCCACATCCCTAAACCCTCATACCCCTAAGCCCCCCTACCCCTTGCTTATCAGCGCTGACCCTGGAGTTCTGTATACCCCCATAAAAGAAAGGGCCCCAGGGCAGAACTCCGCATTTCGCTCCCTCAAGAATACCCACTGTCAACTCTGAGGGTGTACTTTCCTCCTCTTGCCTTATCCCACAGTAAATTCTCTTCTTGCTTAATTAATTTGTGACTTGTCCTTGAACTCTTTCTTGCAACTAAGCCAAGAACCTGGACACCAGGTTTGATAACAGTTACCATCACAATAGTAAGTATATACAAGGGTGAGCCTAACTTTGAAATAACATAAACAAGGTAAGGTCATTCTAATGCAGGGGTTCTTAACCTTTTTTGTTCCATGGACCCCTTTGCCAGTCAGGTGAAATGAATACCATTGTAATTTATTTATTACATACATTCATAAGTGAAGGAAATGCTAAATTTCAGTTAGAGGTCAGAGAAAATAAAGATACTAAGCTGCTTTTTTTTTCAATTCAAGCTCACAGACCCCTGAAATCTTTTCCATGAACCACTGGTTTAGAACTCCTGGTCCAGTGAGTTTTAGTAATTTCAGGTATCAACTTTGGACTATTCTACAACATACTGGAAAACCCTATATATAGTGTTTCAGCAGGATAATTGCATCCATCATCCATTTGGAATCTAAACCCCCTCTTGATGTAGAGGGGGACTGGACAGAGTCATCCCAGGGTCCACAGGATGGAGGAATAGAGTATGGATTAGAGTGGACTTACTGGTGTTCTCCTGGGGAACTATTGTGATTAGTATGGGAAGAAATTGTAGTAGTGATGTGGAGAGGGTGGCCACGGTGGCTGCTAATAGTCGGGAGAGGGAAGAAGAGATATGGTGTTGGGGGCATTTTCAGGATTTGGAGTTGTCCTGGGTGGTGCTGCAGGGATGGATGCTGAATGTTGTGTGTCCTGTCATGGCCCACTGGCTGGGCTGGGGGAGAGGGTGGACTACAATGTGGACCACTGTCCATGTGCTGCAGTGGTTCTCCAGAATATATTCACCGGGTGCAGTGGATGTGCCACAATGATGGAAGAGTTTGTTGATGTGGGAGGGGTGGCGTGGGTGGGTTGGGAGATATATGGGGACCTCATATTTTTTGAATGTAACCTTTAAAAGAAAATAAAGAAAAAGAAAAAAGAAAAAACCCAGCTAGGCACTTTTGGTTATCAATTAAGCAAATAAAACTATTTTAAATGTTAGGTGATGGAGGACAGGCCTGCCCTATTCAAGACCCTGGTGTTCACAGAAACCAAAGTGGAGCTTTAAACACATTTAAAGTACTGTGTTTCAGTAGCTACTTCCAAAATATTTTATTCTGTTAGTTGCTGTTGTAAATAAAATTGTTTTCTTGATTTCCTTTTTGGATCATTTCTCCCTAGTATACAGAAATATCACTGATTTTTGGGTATTGGTTGTGTATTTCACCACTTTGCTAAATTCAGTTATTAGCTCTACTAGTAGCTCTACTAGCTTTCTTGCAGATTCTTTGGGATTTTTTATGTATGGGATCATGTGATCTGCAAATAGGAAGTAGTTTTACTTTTTCCTTTCCAATTTGGATGGCCTCCCTTCCTTTTCTTTTTTTCTTTCTTCTTTTTCCCTAATTGTTCTGATTGCTCTAGCTAGCACTTCCAATGCAGTTTTGAATATGAACAATGATAATGGGTATTGTTGTCTTATTCCTGATCTTTAGGGGGAAAACTTTCAGTCTTTCACCATTGAATATGGTGTTAGCTATGGGTTTTTCATATATACCCTTCATCATGTTGAGGAAATTCCCTTCTATTCCTAGTTTTCTCAGTGTTTTTTATTAAGAAAGTGTGCTGGATTTTGACAAAGACCTTTTCTCCATCAACTGAGATGATCATGATTTTTTTTCTTTTTTTCTATTAATATGGTTTATTACATTGACTGATTTTCCTATGTTGAACCATCCCTTTCATTTCTTGAATGAATCTCACTTGATCATGGTATATAATAATTTTAATGTGCAGTTGGATTCAGTATGCTTATATATTTATGAGGATTTTCTTCATCTATATTCATGAGGGCTATTCATCTATAGTTTTCTTTTGATATTACTATCTGGCTTTGGTATTAGGGTGATGCCAGCATTATAGAATGAATTAGGAAATGTTCCTGTCTATTAATTGTTCAGAAGAGTTTGAGAAGGGGTAATGTTAATTCTTTGAATGTTTGGTAAAACTTACCACTGAAGCCATCTGGTCATGGATTTTTTTTGTTGGGAGGTTTTTTATTACTCATTCTTTTTACTTGTTACTAGTCTGTTGAAATTTTCTATTTCTTCTTGCATCAGTTTAGTTAATTTGTATGTTTGTAGGAATTTTTCTATTTCTTCAAGGTTTTCTAATCCATTGGCATATAGTTGCTCATAGTACACTCTTATAATTCTTTTTTATTTCTTAAGGTTAGTAGTAATATTCCCACTTCCTTTGCTGATTTTAGTTATTCATGTTCCCTCTCTTTATTTTATCAGTCTGACTAAAAAGATTTGTCAATTTTATTGAACTTTTAAAAAATATCAATTTTTGGTTTTGTTGATTCTATTGTTTTTTCCCCCCCAAATCCTCTATTTCATTTATCTCTGCTCTAATCTTCATTATTTCCTTCCTTCTGTTCACTTTGGGTTTCATTTGTTCTTCTTTTTTGATTTCCTCCAGGTGTGTGGTTGGTTACTGTATTAGTCAGCCAAAGGGGTGCTGATGCAAAATACCAGAAATTGGTTGGTTTTTATAAGAGGTATTTATTTGGGGTAGGAGCTTACAGACACCAGGCCATAAAGTATAAGTTACTTCCCTCACCAAAGTCTTATTTTCACATGTTGGAGCAAGATGGCTGCCAACATCTGTCAGGGTTCAGGCTTCCTGGATTCCTCCCTTCCAGGATCTTGCTTCTCTTTTCTCTGCAAGGTCTGCTGTATACTATGAGGCTCTCTAGACTTTGCCTCTCTCCACAAGGTCCATTGTAGACTATCAGGTGAACAGCTCTCTCTCTCCCCCGGGGGTTTCTGCTGTGTCTAAGGAGCCGTCTCTACTACTCTGTGTTCTTCTCCTGGCTCAGGTCCTCTCTTCCCGGGGCTCCAGCTTAAAGCTTCAGCATCAAACTCCAACATCAAAAATCCAACATCAAAAACCCTCAACTCAGTCCTTTGCCATGCCTTTTATCTGTGAGTCCCCAACCACATCCTAATGACATGGCCCAATCAAAGCCCCAATCATAACTCAATCATGCTTAGGTACAGATCAGATTGCAAACATAATCTAATATCTATTTTTGGAATTCATAACCATATCAAACTGCTACAGTTACTGAATCTCTCTCTTTTTAAATTTACAGCTACAAATTTCACTGTGAGCTCTACTTGCATTTGGACTGCATTCCATATGTTGTTGTATGTTGTGTTCTTGTTTTCATTCATCTCAAGGTATTTCCTAATTCTCCTTGTAGTTTCTTCTTTACTCTATTGGTTATTTGAGAGTATGTTGCTTAATTTCCACATATTGGAAGCAGATGTGGTTCAAGTTATTGGGTTCCCATGTACTGTATAGGAGGTCCACAGTGAAGGCAAGCTGGCCCGTGTGGTGAGCTGGCCCAAGCGGAGAGCTGACCCACACAGACTGCTTGCCTATGCAGGAGTGCTGGCCTGTATGGAGTGCTGGCCCACATGGAGAGCTGGTATAGTAAGATGACCCAACAAAAAGAGACACAGAGGAGAGACAATAAGAGACACAGCAGACCAGGGAGCTGAGGTGGGTGGTGCCAGAAAATAAGAGTGCCTCTCTCTCATTCACGAAGGTCTAGGATTGGTTCCTGGAGCTGCTTGATGAGAATACAAGCAGACACAGAAGAACACACAGTGAATGGACATAGATAGCAGACAACTGGGGGGGGGGGGCCGAATAAATAAGTCTTTTTAAAAAAATTCAGTTGTGAATGAAATGGCAATAAAATTATTTTTAAAAATTTCCACATATTTGCAAAATTTTCAGTTCTCCCTCTGTCATTGATACTTAGCTTCATTCCATTATGGTTGGAAAAGATACTTTCTATGATTTCAGTCTTTTTAAATTTATCTAGGGAAATGGACTTGACCCAGTGGTTAGGCCGTCCGTCTACCACATGGGAGGTCCGCGATTCAAACCCTGGGCCTCCTTGACCCGTGTGGAGCTGGCCCATGCGCGGTGCTGATGCGCGCAAGGAGTGCCCTGCCACGCAGGGGTGTCCCCCGCGTAGGGGAGCCCCACGTGCAAGGAGTGCGCCCCATAAGGAGAACCGCCCAGCGTGAAAGAAAGTGCAGCCTGCCCAGGAATGGCGCCGCCCACACTTCCCGTGCCGCTGATGACAACAGAAGCGGACAAAGAAACAAGACGCAGCAAATAGACACAGAGAACAGACAACGGGGAGGGGGGGGGGGGGGATAAATAAATAAATCTTTAAAAAAATAAAAAGTAAATTTATCTAAATTTGTTTTGTGCCCTAACATATGGTCAATGCTAGAAAATTATCTGTGTGTACTTGAGAAGAATGTATATTCTGCTGTTGATAAATGCTGTGTTAATATATATGCCTGCTTGGTCTAGTTGGTTTATAGTATTGTTCAAGTCCTCTATTTTCTTATTCCTCTTCCATCTAGATGTTCTATCCACTATAGAAATTGATGTATTTAATTCTCCTACTATTAATGTAGAATTGTTTATTTCTTCCTTCATATAAGTCACTATTTCCTTCATATTGTCAGGTATATGTATGTTTATAATCATTATATATTCTTGATGAGTTGACCCTTTTATAATACCCTACTTTGTCCTACTTTGAATGTTCCCCAGGAAAACATGTTCTTAAATCTAATCCTGTGGTTATAAACCCATTGTAAGTAAGACCTTTTCTTTTTTTAGTACGTGCTGGGTATTAAACCTTGGACTCATACATGGGATGCAGGCTTTCAACCACTGAGCTGCGTCTGCTTCCCAATGAGAGTTGGCTTTTTCATTTGTTTGTTTTGTTTTCAGGAGGTACGGGAAATAAAACCCAGGACCTCATAAATGGGAAGAAGGCACTCAAATACTTGAGCTACATCTGCTCCCCATAAGTAGGACCTTTATTATGAAGCTGCTTCAGTTAAGAAGTGACCCACTTCATTCAGGATGGATCTTAATGCACTTATTGGAGGTGTTTATAAACAGAAGAAATACAGAGAGAAAGAGAAAGCCACAGACACAAGAAGCTGAAATCAGTGAAACCCAGAAGAGAAGAGAGAGACCATCAGACAGCGCCATTTTGCCTTACAATGTGACTGAAGAGCTAAAGGTTCCCTGTAGCTGGTCTTTGGAAAGAAAGCATTGCCTCAATGATGGCTAGATTTGGATATTTTCTTGACCTCAAGCTGTAAGCTAATAAATTCCCGTTATGTAAACCAACCCATTTAATGTATCTGCTTTAAGCAGGTAGGAAACGTAAACAACTCTTTTTAACAGTTTTTGATTAAAATTCTATTTTTTATTATGTGTTATAATATAAAACTAATATTATTCTTATATTAGTTTAAGCACACCCACTCTGCTGATTACTACTGTATATATATATATATATATATTTTTTTTCCATCCTTTTGCTTTCAACCTGCTTGTGTCTTTGAATGTAAAGAAAATCTCTTATAAACAGCATATAGTTGGGTCATGCTGCTTTATTCATTTTGCCAGTCTGTGCCTTTGGATTGGAGAGTTTAATCCATTTACATGTGTAGTAATTACAGACAAACCTTGGAGATTTTACAAGTTCGGTTCCACATACCACATTAAAGTGAATATTGCAATAAAGTGAATCAAATATTTTGGTTTCCCAGTGCATATAAAAGTTGTATTTATGCTATATTATAGTCTATTAAGTGTGTAAAAGCATTTTGTCTAAAAAAATGTATATAACTTCATTAAAAATATTTTTTGCTTAAAATGTTAACCATCATCTGAGTCTTCATTGAGGCATCATCTTTTTGCTGGTAGAAGGTCTTGCCTCAATGTGAATGGCTGCTGACTGCTCTGGGTGGTGGTTGCTGAAGGTTGGTGGCTGTTGGTGGCTGCATTAATCAACTCTTCTTTTCATGTACGATTTCTCTGTAGCTTGTGATGCTGTTTGATAGCATTTTACTCACAATGAAATTAATTTCAAAATTGGAGTCAATATTCTCCAACCCTGCAACTGCTTTATCAACTAAGTTGATGTAATATTCTAAATTCTTTGTTGTCATTTCAACAGTATTCACAGCATCTTCACCAGGAGTAGATTCCATCTCAGGCAACCACTTTGCTCATCTATAAGAAGCAACTCCTCATTCATTAAAGTTTTATCATGAGATTGCAGCAATTCAGTAGCATCTTCAGGCTTTACTTCTCTTGCTGTGTTTACCACATCCGCAGTCACTTCCTCAAGTCTTGAACCCCCCAAAGTCATCCATGAGGGTTGGAGTTAACTTCTTCCAAACTCTTGTTAATGTTGATATTTTGACATCCTTTCATGAATCACGAATGTTCTTAATGGTACCTAGAATGCTCAGTACTTTCCAGAAGGTTTTCAATTTACCCTGTGCATATCCAGCAGAGGAATCACTGTATTTGGCAGCTATAGCCTTTTGAAATGCATTTCTTAAATTTGACTTGAAAGTTGAAATGACTCCTTGATCCATGGGCTACATAATGTATGTTGTGTTAGCAGGCATGAAAATAACATTAATCTCATTGCACCTTTCCATTAGAGCTTTTGGGTGTGTTGTCAATGAGCAGTAGTAATTTGAAAGGAATCCTTCCTTCTTCCTGAACAGTAACTTTTTGCCCTTGTTTGAACATGCTATATTTAGCTCTTAGCTCCTCTTTGTAATTCTTAGTCAATCTAAATGTATTTTTTTTTATATGATTTCTGTAGATTTTTGTTTCTTGAGATTAAATAATACCACGTATTTCAAATACTTGGCTCTTCTCTTTTTTCCCCCCAGTATGCTGACTTTTCTCTTTTTTCTAGTATACTGTGCTTTAACATTATATGCTGCTGGAATCCGTTGCTGAATTACGACTTATATTGGGTTTTTTATAGTTTTTTTGTTCCCCTCTTATAATTTCTCAGGCGCAAAAAGCATTTCTAATTCAATGTCTGTTTCTAATTAAGCTTTTAAGAATACCATTACAATTCAGGATTATTGGTTTTGGTTTAATTTTTAAAATTTATTTCCTATAATTACATGAGAATATTTTATTTCTCTGCCATTTATTGGTATATAGAAATAAATCGAAAGCAAAATAGGTACATATATGTTGCCAAACTTCTTGTAACCAATGCATATAAAGGAGTGCAAAGTGATATATGAAGAATTTGCTCAGTTTTCCAGTGCTGGGGATAGCAAACTTTACTAAACTACACTAAGCCTCTATTTTCTCCAGAGAAGGGTCAACAGTAGCTGCTCTACCCAACTCACGTGGATATTATAAGCTCAAATGAGAGTAAAATAATTAAATATACGAAATAACTTTGGAAACCCAATTTGATATAGAAATGTATGGTATCTTAGTGGTTATTTTATTATTTGCCACTTTTTAAAATAAGTCCCCCTAAGGACATGGGCTAATGGAGCACGCCCACTGTAGGGAATGTCTGTAAGCCCCCTAACAAATGAGAGCTGGTTGAGATCTTCTTCCCTCCTTACCTTAATGTTTCTGATTGTCATTCAGAAAGCTTTGTGTGAAGAAACTCTTTGTACTCAGCCTGGAGTGTCTGAAGGCATTTAGACCTTTTCATTGCTGGGTCTTGTTTGCAGTTAGTTACACCACCCAGCAACCTGGCTCAAGACCAACAGTCCCTATTAGCTACGTTGTGACTTGCTATACCTGTCATTGCTCTGCTAACAGACAGCAAACATTTACTGTAACTAGAAGACAGAGTCTCCCCTCCCTTTTATTGTTAAATTAATTCCATTCTCAAGTTTTTTCATGGTTTCCAGAACTAGCCTGTAAAAGGAGAGAATCTTACAATGAAAAGGCATGGGAGAGGTCATTTGGTTCAATCCTCTTTACTAAAGCAGGGTTCTCTTGTACAGTTCCTCGGAAGGTGTGCCCTACATTGAGCATTTCCAGTGTTGGGGAGCTAATTAATTTTGAAATATTCTATTCCATTGTTGGATCTGTCTGATTCCTTATATTCACAGAACGTTTTTTAATTGCTGAAAGGGACCTTAGAGATCTTTCTAGTCCAATTCCTTCAGTTTACAGATGAGGAAGTAGAAGTTAAGTGACTTATCTAAGGTCAAACAATGAATTTATGACACAGCTGGGACTCCTGACTACTGGTAGCTTCTTTCATATCATAAAACTGCAAAATTACTGAAGGCATAAAAAAATTATTGAGTAGTATTACATGCTATTATGCAGTATGTAAATGTTTTAGTATGCAGCATCTTTTAACATAGCAAATATTTATGTTGCATTTTAGAAAAACATTTGATTTCAATGAAAAATGTCTAAATCTTTCCTTTAAATTATGTACAAAGATTTCCTTAGAGCTTTACCAGAAACTCCCTATTTTAAACAGGGCTTCTTATTTCTTTACATTCTATTTTAGGAGGAAGAAAATGATGCTATCAATGTGACCTTTATACTCAAGATATCATTTGGCCAAAAATGACAAAAAACACATTTCTCTACCTGGCATGAGGCTTATGGAGTAGACTGGAGCCAGGGACTTTTTTACATTCCTGTCAGGCTTTGGTCCAAGCCTGTCAATGCTAATGTAAAGGAGACTAGAGTAGAGCCTACCCATATGCTAGGGGGTCTTTGAAAGTTTGCCTGGCCTCTCCCTGCCCTGCCTTCTGGAAGGACTGTAGTTAAAGGAAATCTGCAACTTTTTTGTCCTTTGAAATTACTCACTGGAAGCTTTAGGGTCATCTCTTGCCATGTGTGTGTGTTGGGGGAGGTTAGGAGGTTGGGGCTGTTAAGCTGCACACTTATTGGCTGTGATGAGAGAAGCTGATAGACCTGAGAGGGTTTTGAGAACTGTGGGTATGCTGGGGTGGGCAGAGCATTGGAAATGGTGTGGTGAAAAGAAATGACACCAATATTATTTGTTCTGAGAAATAACCAAAAGCCTTAGAAAGATGACCTGGCAGCAGCTTTGGACCTGTGAGCCAATGGATTAGTCTTTTTAGTCACAGATGCAAAAATATTCAGATGAGTCAGCAAGAAAGACATTTCCCCCGAAATTCCTTTTTTTAAAAAAAGATTTTATTTATTTATTTTATTTATTTATCTCCCTTTCCCCTCCCCCCAGTTGCCTGCTCTCTGTGTCCATTCGCTGTGTGTTCTTCTGTGACCACTTCTATCCTTATCAGCAGCACCGGGAATCTGTGTTTCTTTTTGTTGCTCCATCTTGCTGTGCCAGCTCTCTGTGTGTGCAGCACCATTCCTGGGCAGGCTGCACTTTCTTTCGCGCTGGGCAGCTCTCCTTACGAGGCGCACTCTGTGCACGTGGGGCTCCCCTATGTGGCACGGCACTCCTTGAGCGCATCAGCACTGTGCATAGGCCAGCTCCACCTGGTCAAGGAGGCCTGGGGTTTGAACCGCAGACCTCCCATGTGGTAGGCGGACGCCCTTTACCACTGGGCCAAGTTTTACTTCCCCAAATTTCTAACTTTTGATCTCATATTCCTATGAAGACAGGTAACTAGACTTTTATTTCCCCAAAGCAGAAAGATTAATTTCTCCATCTCGTTATCGCACGCTTTTTGTACCTTTATTATAGTTATTATTGTACATTTATTATTAAGCACTTACCACAGTCTGCCTTGATTTAGAGCTATTTATGTTTGTGGCTATCTCCCTTCCTAGACTTGAGTTCTGAAGAGCAGGTACCGTGTCTTTTTTTTTTTTAATTAAATTGTGAAATATGTCAGACATACCAAAAGATAAGTGAATGTCATCTTTTCACCTTTATATCCCCACATGTCTTCTAAGAAGTACAGTAGCTAGCATGCGCAGTACTCAGAAAAAGTTTGTTGAATTGCAGTACTGACTTCCTTCTTATAATTGTGCAATCATACTTTCTATCCCTTGCAGATCATGTGGAATCGGAATCATTTTCTCTGGGAGCCTACTCATGCAGGGTCAATGCAGATACACTCTGATATTCATGGAATTAGTAGCTGCCTCAAAGGCCTTTGTAACAGTGGTGTCTACATTAGTCCTAATAGTTAGAGTCGTGAGAACTCAGATGTACCAAGAGTTCTCTATGGAAAATGTAAAGTTTAAATAAAGCAATGAAACAATAGAAGTGGCTAATGGGATATGCATTTGGCCTTTTGATAGAGGGAGTTTGCTATCTGTGTTCATGCTTGTATTCTTTAGCCATCACTGACTTATTGAGAAGACCTAAAAAGTGGCTTGTGAAACACAGGGTTTTGAAGATAGGCTAAGAAGAGATTATTTATGTACATTTGGGTAGTGTGTGGGGGTGAGGGGCTTGGTAGTAGATTTAGGAGGATCATGAAAAAGACAAAGGAAACTGATAAAGGGATAATACTGATTATCAAGCTAAGGATAAAATAGGTCCATATAATTTGTAATTCTCCTGACCTTCCTTCCTTATTTTTCCCTTCCTTATATTTTCTTCCCCAATGATATTTGTAGTTCTTTGTCCTCATTTTAGCTTAGCTGCTTCCTTGTTCCCTGTTTTCAACTGTCTTGCCTGATAGAACATGTGAAAGTATAAACCCTAATGTCAGGTCCCAAACTGGGACCTGCCTTGGTTAGTAGTATATCATCCAGTTCTCCACACTGGAAAGCCCCTCTCACCATCACATCCAGCCAGTCACTATCTACTATCAATTCTGTCTTCCAAATGTTTCTCATATTCATTTAGTTCTCTCTTTATTACCTTTTCCCCACACTCCATCTTTCCTCCATCCATCTTCTACCCTTAAACAGACTCATCTTTCAAATCTAATCATGTCATCTCCCTTCACCTCTCCATAATTCTCTGCCCATAGGAAAAAAAGTCCTGGAATCTATCTTTCTAGCCCTATCTTCTTCTCTCATCACTTTGTACCAGCCCTACTGAACTTTTCCCCTTTTCCTAAGTAACCATATGGTTTCTTTCACACCTCCGCTCCTGTCCCTCTGACTGATATTCTTTGTGCCCTTTTCTATTCATTCTGGAAGGCACTTTTCCATTTTTTGTACTTTAAAAATCTATACTGGTCTCCTTTAGAAAGCTTCTCATACTACATAATAATTTATTCATAATTTCTTTTCTAAAAGACTATGAACTCCTCCAGAGCAGTGGTCCACTGTCTCTGCATCTTTGTATCATCCTTACTGCCAAACTGGCACAGTAGGTGATTAACAAACAATTGTTGAGTCAGTAAATGAGCAGAATAGAAAATATTTGATGAGTGACCACCTGGGAGTTGTTCACGTGTATGTAGTCTTATGATTTTGGTGGCAAATCTAAAGGATGCCTTTCTTGGCTGGCGATGGTCAGAACTGATGTGAAGAAGTCTGTAAAAGTCCTTAAAGTCTTAGAAGACGTGGTTGGCCTTAAGCTTGAGGTATTTAAGCAGCATGCTAAAAATCCATTTGTTGTAGCACATCTAACTTTATTCCTTTTCTAAGAATGATCTCAGGTGCCCTTTAAGGCTTGCTTTGAGACCTCAAAATAGCCTGCGAGTTTTTCTTTGACTTATAATTTTCTGATTATTTTTATAAAATTTATTTTCTCTCCTCTTTTCCTTCTTATTTAAGATTGTTCCTATCGTTTGCCTTCTTTTTTTCCTGCTCATACCATCTTTAAAATTCTTATTTTAGTCCAAAACAGTTAAGCCCTTAGCCTGCAGTAAGAGGCAGAAGAGAATAATAGGATATCTTGTTTAGCAGCTCTGTAAATTTATATAAGCACATGGATGCAAAATCTAGCTTCTTGCTAGATTAACTTCTCATTATTGTTTTTTATTTTATGGTAAGTAATTCCATTGTTGTCTTTTCAAGAGGTACTGACAAAATGATTAAAAATGGGTGAAACAGCCCTGAACCTATTGTTGTCTCTCACTTGAGGACTGCTTTTTTGTTTTTGTTTGTTTGTTTGTTTTTGTCCAGAGCTCCTTGACTAAAGACACCTCTAATTGTCAATATTTAAAGGGTGAGAAGTCTCCATATGATTTCCTGAATTCACTAATTTGGCATGTAGGAGAGGGCAGATATCTGAGAGTTGCTTTTGAAATCTGACATTACTGTATTCTTCTGCCATAGCAGAGTCCCTTGCCCATACGTGGAATGTGCCGTTTTCTTTAGTCCCGTCTATGGACAGTTGCACTGATAGATGGATTCTCCTAGGGGAGCTTCATGGATCAGCCTTCCATCCATTACCATGTAGCAGGATTATAATTTATAACCCCAGATGGTAGCTCACTACCCACCACTCCCTGTTTACTTCAGTAAAGCAGCACATATATTAACTATTAAATTGCTTCCCTCTTTTTAAAGTAATTGACACTATTTGCAAAAAGCTTTGTGTGAAAATGTTGTACTTATAAAAATATTGAAAATAAAATTTCATCAGAATGGGAACATTATGAGTTATAATTAAAAATACAACCACACGGTCAGTCTTAACTTTCTTGTGGAGATGAGGTTTTTGAGGCGCACACTCTGGTCAGACTCCTGAATTTTCATAGAAGAATGTTCCCTTTTCTTGTTTTGGTTGCTTGTTAATGCTTGTAGATCTCCCTTAAAATGGAAACCCAGAATATTTGCATTCCTGGTTCTTGCCAGAGAATATGACCTATAACTCTTAACTACTTATTTTTCTTAAAACCTTGAACATGGTAAATAATGGTCAAGGAGGATTTCCTGAAGAAAATGTAGTCCAGCCCCTTCTGATTTAAATTAGACTTTCAAAGAGCTACTTACTTGGAATCTCTTACTGTAAGTATTGCTTTTCTGGAATACTTGGGAATCTCAGCTTGTACAAAGAACAGTCCAAAAACAGTCCTAGGAAAGCTGCTATTATATTTACTGTGAGAGTATTGTTGAGTCTGTTTTATTTTCCTCATTTTGTGAGGCTCAATGGAATAAAGGCGTCTCAGGTTAGTACAAGTCAAAACTGCTTCTCCTGGGCAATCGTTGTGTTTTTATTTTACTTGGATAATTAATAGTGTCTTTCTCATTTCCTCCATCCACAGAAACTCTGGGTCAATTCTGTGAGCCATCTTAAACAGTTGTTAACATACAAATTATTTTTGTCTACTAATTTTTCTTGGCTTTTTTTTTGTGACAGTTTATTCTTATTTTCTCTTCTCCGCTTTATCTATTGTGCTATGTGCATTTTTGTTAACAGCCTCAGGTCCTTTTTGAAACAAAGTCTTTGTGCCTGTCTCCTAATGTGTATTTGTTTATTTAGATTTATTTATGATGCCAAGTTTATTATATTCAGTGTCATAATAAAACCAGAATATTTTTACCTTTGGATTTTAGTATTGTATATGTTTTTGAACGCTAAGATCTTTAATGGCTCCACAATGTGAACCCTGAATAGCATTTTTTAGACAGGTTATAGAGGCCAGATGACGCCTAGAAGTCTTGCTGTGTAATTTAATCCTGGGCACTGTGTTGTTTGGCTTCACTGGACTCTGAGTGTGCATATATAATTATGTGCGCATGTGTAAAAAACCCAGCCCTGATAGGAAAGAGAGGGAGGAACATCATTAGCGGAGATTAGATTTGTCTCTCCAGCTGGGCAGTGTGCCTCTGAATTCCAAGGGCTTTCCCCTGTGTAAATTATTAGACTGACTCAGCTGCTACTCAATTCCCCTCTGGCTGAACTCCTTTTGCTAATGCTGCTAAACTATGGCTCAGGAGGCAAAATGTCCTGAGGTACTAGATCTGTCTCTTCTGCATGTAAAAAGAAAAACCCCCTCTTTCATATATTCAGAGGATAGTGGTATATAGTCTTCTAAATCAAAAATGAGAAGGCAAAATGGAAGTAAAGATAAACAATTCCAATCTAGCTAATGCAAAAAGGAATAATCTAAGAGAAGAGTTTAATTCATTAATCAGTTGAGAGTACCTGGCTTTGAACCTACAGCTTCCTCTTCTGAAATTGAAGAAGTCTCAGTGAATTAATCCCACTTAGACAGCACTCTAAACCAAATACATGTCCTTGATTGATTCAGGACAACAACGTGGGCTTGTCTGAAGTTCTTTAATGGTGATAGTACACTAATAATTATGAAAACTTGAACTTTTTAAATGTAGCATGCAGCGCAAGATTCAGTTTAATGTACATCCTTATTAACTGGGTGAGTAGAACTTTCAATTACAGTAAATGGTCTGTTTTAGTCTTTTTCCACTGACAAGCCTATGGGTATGTTGTACTAAGGCAATTTAAAAAGGCATACAATTAATGTAACTTACAGACTATAGTTAACAATAATATTGTAATGTTTTTGTAGCAAAGGCAAAGAAACTATATCAGTGTTAAAGGTTTAAAAAATAACATAGGATTTAGTTTTATGAGATGTGAATATGATCAAGCTTTTTTTTTTTTCATTTTCTTCATTAACAAGGAAACCTTGGTCATGTCATTTAACCAATCTGTGTTCATTTATTCATCTTTCAGAACACTGGAGAAATAACTGAGTTTGTTTCTAGGATTAAGTAAGATAAATGTGCCTGAACAGGATTTTTTTTTAAAGTAATGCTTTCATAATTTGTTAAGCTGCCTTTTGTCTATTATTTTTTGAAGCTAAAAGAAAGTGGTTTTTTTGTTTGTTTGTTTTTAAAGGCATAGTATCACCTTTCTATGATTTTATTACCTAAGATGTTCAACTTATTAAAGATAAATGTAATAAACAGTTTATCCACTGAAGGAAAGTCAGGGAGGATAAGTGAAATGTACAGATAAAATAGGAGCTGTTATTAAATGATTATTTTAAATCTTTTAAAGTCATGCACACTTTTTTTCTCATGATCTCATTATTAACATAGCAAAATTGTCTGACAAGAGTGTTTTTTTTTCTCATTCCTTTGATTTTCCTTTGGGGAAGATGTTAATATTCTCAGGAGTAGAGCTAAAATATAAAGAACAAGGAAACCAGATAACAATGGGGTCACCACTGATGAATTTTCAGGATTGCCAAAGCCCCAGCACAGTGCCTAGAGGATTCAGCAAGTGGCATTCCTCACTGGCACCATCATCAGCGCTAGCAGCAGCTGTACTTACGGACACTCTGCTTAAACAGTAGCCTAAATAACACATCAGTTAAAGATTAAATACTGTATGTGGTTGAAAACTTATCACCCTACCTCTGAGTAGTGGAGACGTTATCAAGAGCTGAAATTGTAAACGCAAAAGATTAAGGAGAGAGTGCCTGAAATGTCAGTGAAAGGAAGAATGGCATTAGAGGAACAGGTGAAAGGGTTAACACTTCTCTAAAGAGGACTGTCTTGTAGTCCCCACTGCTGGTGAAGGCCAGGAAGACTGGGAGTGGATAGTTCTGGGTAAACGCTGCAAAGATTTACACTTGAATGTGAAAGCTGCTTTACACATATCAGACTGTGAAAACTAAGTGGCTTGTCATAAGTTCAGGGCCCCCTTTATGGGCAGTTGCTCAGTGTGCCACACCTGGTTGAATGCTCTCCTGTCTACATCTTGAAATTTTAAATTTTGAACAAAGGACCCCCAAAACTATGTAGCCAGTCCTATTGGAAATATACAAAATTTTCATAAGATCTGAGATGGTGTTTTTATTAGCAATGTCTCTTGGTACACTAAACGCTTCTAGTGGCCTGCCTCTTTTTGCTTAAAGGCCAGCATGCTTGCCTTTAAGTGCATTGCAACTGTTAGGTATCTAGAAGTGGCTTTGGAGAATGTGTTTGTGCCAGTGAATGGCCTAAGGGAAACCTGCCTCAATTTTATATCCCCCAAACAATGCTATTTTACTAGCAAGGTATATACATAGTCTTTTTAAAAAAAAAATTTTTTTTTTTTAATTTCTTCCCCACCCCCAGTGTTGCCATTCCTCGTGTCTGTTTGTTGTGTGCTGGTCCTCTATTTCAGGAGGCACTGGGATCCAAACCTGGGACCTCCAATGTGGGAGGGAGACACCTAATAGCCTAAGCCACTTCCACTTCCTGCTTTGTTGTACCTCTCATTATGCTTCCCTCATGTCTCTTGTTGCGTCATCTTGTATCAGCTCTCTGCATCTGCCAATCGCGTCAGCTCGCTGTCTTGTTTGCCTTCTTTAGGAGCTACCAGGAACCTATCCCATATGGTAGGTGGGAGCTCAATTGCTTGAGCCACATCTGCTTCCCTATATTCTTTAATATAATAGCATGATTTCACAAAGTATATACTGTGCTCATTCCAATTACTGTGGTCTGGAACAAAAGCTTTCTGATCATTGTATAAAAATGAGTAATGTTTTCATGAAGCCAAATTCTACTGATCAGAGAAAAAAGACTTGTTAGCCCAGCATTCAAAACCTTTCATGATGTGGTGCCACACTATATTTAGGTATAGCACTGCCCATCACTGCTCTCCATGTACCTCCTGTCCCAGCTGTTCCAGACTTTTTTGCTAGTCCTAGAAAATGCCATTTATTGTCTTGCCTTCCATTCTTTTCTACATGAAATTCCCTTTGCCAAAAATGTATGCCTTCTTCCAAATAGTACCCCCAACTCCTTCCTCTCTTCCCCACTGTTGTGACACTTAATCCTCCTTCAATATCCTGCTTCACTCTTTAAATATCTCTTCCTCTACGATGTTTTGCCCTGATATTCTCAGTCAGCGTTAGTTGCTGCTTCCTCTAGTGTGCCATGACTTGTACAGGCCTCAAAGGCTTAATTAATTCTGCCCTGAAATCTAGTTACTTTTTTATGGGCCTGGCACACTAGGTTGAATGCTCCCTGAGGGTAGGACTGTCTGATGTCTTTTCTACCATCCGTGGCATTGTAACACACTGGCATGTGCCTACTGAATGAGTGAATTGGTTGGACTACTCTAGTTCCTTTACAGTGTTATCTTGTGTTTTGAAAGCACTGGTTGTTATGCCCTAAAGTGAAATAGCCAGTTGACATCAGTTGGTCTTGTTGGAAATAGTTTTGATATGGGGAGTTATTTGTGTGAGAGAGAAATAATAAAAACAGGACTATTGGTGGGAATGAAGCCTTTGGAATTTTATAATAGAGTGACTGTAGGTGAAAGAATAGTGAGCACCCAGGAACAGAATAGTTTAAAAAAGACGGGAAGCCTTAGAGTAGTCAGAAAAATTACCTAAAAGTTTGAAATCTGAACAACAGGAAGCCCAGAATACCTCTTGTGCCCCAATTTAGTAATTTCTAGCCAGCAATTTATGCTTCCAATTTTTTTTTTTTTGGTACAACCTTGCTTAATTACATTACATTGCCATGCCAAGAAAAGGTTTGAAATAAAGCCAGTAATATGGCAGGCATGTGTAGGAGTATGCTAAATACGTTTTTATTCTTCCACTTTAACTCTTAATCTAAATTCTAGCTATTGTGAAATTTGAGGCTTTTATCTTGATACTGTCTAGTTAGTGAGTAAGAAGAAAGAGAAAATAAATCAGAACCTGAATCTACTGGGGTTAAAAAATAATCAGACTCTCCTTTGAGCTTCTCTGTTACCATAGCCAATCATGACTTTTAATTTTATCCCATGGGATTAGACATATGTAAGGTAAAAGAAAAGCTGTTGATTGTCCAAGGTATTATAAATGAGGTCAAATTCTAGGTTGCTGGTACAATAGGTGGACCATCCTAGCCCTGTGGACATTTCAATAGTTACTAGAAGGCCATTTAATAGACTATGTATAAGGATTTTGTGATTTCCCCATAGGTATTTAATAGTAATTTATCGTCATATTTTAAAGTTGGTGCTCAATTTATTTTAGTTTAGTGAGGTTGAATGAATGACCTCATCATAATACCTATTTTCACTAATGAAACTACATGTTTTTATGCTGGGAAAGGGAAAAGGGGTCCCAAGGAAAGATCCTTAAAATGAAAGTTGGAAATCATAGGGTGAAAAGTGATGTGGGATGTGAAATAAGGTTAAAAATGAATATTTAATACATTCTTGGAAAGTAAAGAAAATCATAAAAAATTGTATGTAGTGTACACATGACACTCAAAATTTCTTTGAAAGGAAGTGGGGAAGGACACTCTGATTTGCGTTAGTAAATGAGGAAAAGAGTTCTTAAGCAGATATTGTGTTTGTTTGTGAACCCTCAGGATATAAGTAATGGCTCCCTTTTTAATCATTTCTTGCTACTAGACCCTGGATCTTTACCTCTGCCCTTAACCCAATGCTGATTTTGGGGTAGAAAGCTCTAGAAAATCTTTTCCTTTAAGCTCCATGGCTTTCAGATTCATAAGGACATGTAACCTTGTAATTCTTACCTCATTTTATTGTTTAGACTCATGATCATTAACTTTCATTTAGAAACACCCAGAGGTACCTTTTTTTTTAAATCTCAAAGGGTGTTAAAGGATTCTAAATACAAAATTAATTTTCATATACACAAATAGAAAGTTATACATTTTAATGAAGCTTGCTACCGTTTAGACAACTAAATGGACTTTGTCAAAGTCATGCCGGTGAAAGTGCCAGGTAAAGGGTCAGTGTCCTTCAAAGGCTGTTGATGTGGTCTAGTAATCCTGTCATTGCTCACAGCTTGGGAACTTTGCCTTCAGAATGTCTTCTGCAGCTCTCAGCACTGGAATTAGGGGTAGGAAGGCTCAGGTCAGTTCCCTATATCTCTCATTTGCCCCTGGCAAACACTGATCTATTTTCTGTCCTTGTAGTTTTGTCTTTTCTAGCTTGCCATATAAGTGGAGTCATAGAGTATGTAACTTTTGGTGCTTGGCTTCTTTCTCTTAGCATTGTGCTTTTGCGAGTTCTTCCATGTTGCTGCAAGTTATGCCTTTGTTAGTCACTTTACTGTCATCTTAATGGGATGTAAGGGGAGGAAAGAGATAAATGTTTAGGTATAAGCTACCACATTTAATGAGGAATCTTTTTTAACAGTATTAGAAAAAATCAGAAAGTGGATATATGGAATAAAGTCTTCCATCGTGCAGTTGAAATTTAGTTTATCTAGTATGAGAAATGGCAAGGCAACAAAGAGAAACCATTTGAAAGTTTTAGAGTCCTTCAAGTTTTGGGACAGGTTTTAAAATGTGTTACCTTGATTCACTAGTCCATAGGATATATATATTTTTAATGCCAGTTTCCATGCTAGCTTCTCTTCTAGTGAGAGAAATGTGAAAAGATCACTTATAATATTGAGTTTAGTGCTAGAATAATGGCATAAAGGTTTAATGTGAAAATACGTTCAGCACATGAATAAGATTCTTTAATGGATTATTAAAGGAAACAAGTGTTGTTTATGCTATATCCGTTCCTTTTGGAAGTTGAAGTCTTAAAAAGCCAATGTCAGCTATTGTCAGAGGCTAAAAGGCATTTCCTAGGTTCTTTAGGTCAAGTTGTCTTTTCTTGTCCTCATCTTATCAGGTATTCTAACAATAGATCACGCTGTGCTTCGAAAATTGCTAAACATGCATACACCTGAATTTACGAGTTATTTAGAACACACCTAAAAACCAGAAAATGAGTGAGGAAAATGTTCTCACATAGCCAAAATAAATGTCACATAGTCCTAAGAAGGTTCTTCAAACCTTTGTACAAAACCAACCCAATTACTATTGTTTGGCACACAGTTCTAACAGTCTTGGTTATCTGGTTTCTGAAACTGTAACAGATTATAAGGGACAAATAAATACTCAGGCATATTTACTGCGAGCTATGAGTAATGAAGGCTAATGAGTTAGCTAATGGGTTGATACCAGAAGCTGAGACAAGAAAATTCAAATTAATCAAAGATGTACAATAGTAAAGCAATCTTTAACACTTCAGAAGTATTCTCCACTTTGCATATAGTTTGGTCAGTATTACTTCAAATAGTAACTTCTCTCGGTGATTTTTAAATGTTAACTTTTTTTAAAGAGATGATTTATATGCAATTTTTTAGGAATTTGGGTGTTTTGGTTTGCTAGGGCTGCCATAACAAAGTACCACAGACTAGTTGGCTTAAACAACAGGAATTTATTGTCTCACAGTTTTAGAGGCTAGAAGTCCAAAATTAAGGATGTTGGCAGGATCATACTTTCACTGAAGTCTGTAGCGTTCTTTCTGGTGAAGGGTTCCATCTATCCATAACTCATGCTCTGTTGTGTCACGTGGCTGTTTCTCTCCCTAATTGTCTTCTACTGTATACAAATTTCCTCTGCTTATGAGGACTCCAATCATATTGGATTAAGGTCCACCCAGGTTCAGTTTGGCCTTTCCTTAACTAATACCATCTTCAAAGATCCTATTTACAAATGGTTCATACCCACAGGACTTGAATATGTCTTTGTGGGAGACATGACTCGATGCATAACAATGTCTACTGAAAACATGTACACTTGTAGTGAGTTCAAATGATAATATCTGAAGGGAGGCAGCAAAATGTCTTTCAATTCCATCCTCTAAATATAATATTAGTCTTTGTGTTGAGGGTCTATGTGCTGTTTTCTATTACAAGTATTTCATTGTTCTGTATTTATTTTTCTTTCTATTAGAATTGTGGTCTTGTACATTTTTGTTGTTATTTTAGCACTTAGAATAAATACTTAATATTTATTGATGTTTGTTCTTATGATCCTTATCTTGGGCAGATAGGACTTATCAAGGGTAAGACTTCAACTATACATTAAGAGTGGAAATAGAATTACCCCAATGAATAATTGAATAATGGGTATGGATTACTCTCTAGCACAAAGTCAAATTCATATTCTAAAACAGTGACATGAGACAGGTGAAAAGTGATTGCTCTTTGCCAATTTCAAATAGCTCTTCTTGGTAAAGCTCAAAATGTCCTATCATACATTTTCCAGGGTATCATATCATCTGAAATGTTACCTTAACAAATTAAAACTGAGGACTGTTTCTGTGAGCAAAAACAATATTAAATAAGGAGAACTGTAAAAGTCTAAAGCAATAGGAGCTCTCACTAATATGGTCTTAGTTACTTCTCTATTAAAATTTGACATTGGATCCGGAGTCTAGAGTTCCTTGCTCGCCCTGGAGTTTTTATCCTGGTTTTCTGTAATACAGTCTTCTCTGAGAAATGACAAGAGGTCTTGGTGGTATGGTAAAAGCTTCTGTTCTGATCCTATTCTGTCATCCCTTCATTTGCTCTCATTTTCTGCCTTTCCCCTTTCCCCTAGACTCATCCTATGATTGGGAACTTCAAGGAATGCTGTTATGAGAGTAGCAGTAATCAAATATCAATTTAAAATTCTCTACAAATGACTGTTCAATTTACTTAGGTATTTCAGAATTATCCCTTTGGCTCCTCTAATGATTTCTGACTTCTGGCTATGGTCCTTTGGAAAATTCTAAAAAAGATAATCTGCTTTAATTTGATCCTGATGAACCATAATTAGAATAAGTTTTATATAAGTCATTTCATTTACAGGTATTACTAAAATTTGATAAAAAATCTGTTATTTTAAAGAAGGAAGTGGAGTTCTGTGCATTTACCAAATCCACATGTGTGAAGGGCCACAATCTTGATTAATCCTCACAACAAACAAATCTGTTAATATGGATTAGAGGTTATAGAGCAGTGCTGTCCAATAGAGCTTTCTGCCATGATGGAAATGTTCTAATCCATGCTGTCCAATATGGGTGCCCCTAGCCACATGTAGCTACTGAGCACTCGGAATATGACTAGTGCAAATGAGGAACTGAATTTTAAATTTTATTAAATTTTAATTAATTTAAATTTAAATAGCTACATGTGACTAGAAGCTACTATATTGGAGTATATAGAAATAGAGGTTTAATGTGAAGGCAAAATGGAGTAAACTACAGAAAGTGGGAATAGTTTAGAATTCTCCACTTCTCTTTATTTGTTGACAGGAATGTTTACCTTTTGTTCTAACTTTAGAACCTTATCTGCAGGTAAGATGTGAGTCTATTCCATATTTTTCCAACTCGGTCATTTCTAAGTAAAATAGAAAGTCATTATTATATTACAGTCCAATGTTGTAATTAAAGGCTTGGGTTTGGGCTTAGTCTCTGAAATAGGAGTGCAACTGGGTTCACATCCTTTCCTCACAACTTTGTAAGAAACTATGCCCCAGTTTCTTCATTAATTGTTATCAGGGATAATAATACAATACCTTTCTCAAAGTATTGCTGTGAGGACTGGATAAGTTCATACAGGAAAGGTATTTAAAACAGTGAGTAGCACATAATCTCAGTAAATATTAACTATTGTCATTAATATATTACTGCATTATTCTGTGTATGTGTGTGTATGTATATAGTTCTCTCATCCAAAAGAATGAAATGCATTACATTATATCCCATCCTGTACTAGGTGCTGGGATAAGATAGTGAGGAAAGGAAAAGGGGCAAGGTACAAAACTACTTGGTTCTACTCCCAGTGAGTTCACAAATTGATGAGTTATTTCTCCTGGAAAATGGAAGTCACAGCCCATTCACCGCTTCCTCCAATTACACCAATCTTTGATTCTGTCATTCCCAAGCAAGACCTGAAAAAGTAATGCAAGAATGGCAGTAGGACTCCTGACGACTTCTTGCCAGCCAGTACATGTAGGATTTGGCCAGGAACCATATGTGGGATCTGCAGCTTTGTGGGAAATGCTGAGTGTATCATTGGAAGTCTGATACTGATGCTCATCTATAGCTCTATTATGCTAAACTGTCAATGAATTGTTTGATTTTAACATTATATAGTGTATAAAAGAAGTGCAGAATGTGTTATGTTCATATTTCTGTTTCAGTTATATTTTATTGTTCAGCTAAATAATCCAAATGCTGATAGTGAATTGGATGGGAAAAGAGAGATTTCATAATATAATGTCATTCAAAAATATTTTCCTTCCTCTCTCACTGACAGCAGAGCCCACCAATTCTTACTAGTCACACACTACCCATCATCTTCTTTTGGCTACCATGTATTTTAATAGCAACAACCAGAATACAGCTTCATAGCTTGCAAAGCACATTTTTGTCCATCATCTCAGTTAATCCTCACAGAAATCCTATGAGGAAGCTTATTATCCTCATTTTTAAGAACCTGTCAGTAGGAAGCTGTCTGTACTACAAGTATTTAATCACAATATGGATATCATTTAGTATTCATTTTGAAATGTTTTTCTGGAACATGTTACATGGTGTTGAGACTCACGGATGACCTAAATGTAATAATTTGTGTTTTATATATTTAGAGGGAAAAGGATTCCTCTGCCTAAGCCCAGGCAGAAAGAACAGATTGTGTGACAGATATCCAGTCAGAGCCCATGAATGACACCAGGGTTAGAGTTTTCTCACCAAACCGAAAGATTCAGAAGCCAGATATAGAACTCTTAGCAGCAGGAGCTCAGCACTGAGGGTCACATTTCCAGCTTTGGCCAAGATGCCGCTGCCTTGAGCAACAGGATCTCCTGGTATAGTGGATCTCCTCTCTACCCCTCTCGAAGCACCATTAAATACCCCTGGAATTTGACTTGTATGGACTGCATCAGTGGACTCACTGCCCTGTTTTTCTTTTGGATCCAAGCAATAGGGGGCACCTGCAGGAGCTCAGAGTAAGCAGGAAAGTAAGGTTGGGGTTCAATATTAATTCCTCCTGGCTTCTCTGTATCAGATCCCCTGCACTAAGGTTTCATCCCCCTACCCAAGGCCCCACTCTTGCTGGGCAGCCTTATCCTGTAGCCACCCTCCCCAGGTCCTGGTAATTATTTATTATTTTTTCCCCTACATGGATAATAGCCTCCTGGCTGATGCTAGCTCTGGGCACAGCACTATCCCTGTTGCTTTTCCTGCCCACACTTTTGTAATTAGTCTCTTATGGAACTCTCCCCATTTGCCCCTTTTGAGTGTACGGTGTGTCTTCTGCTTCTTGCCAGAACCTGGACTAACACGGCCTATACAAGTCTGCCTCTGCTGCTTGTTCATCATGCAGGCAGTGTATTCACACAGACCTTAGAAAATCTTTGTGCAGTGCGGAATTAAGTACAACATAAAAGGTTTCCTTCAGTTCATTCCCTAGTATGTTTGGAATATGAATTCATCTCTAAATAGATTCTGCTAATTTTTTTCTTTGGAACCATACCTAATCTATAAAGGAGGGCATGTGCGTGTGTAAAATCCAGTATGGTATCATAGCAAACAAACAAATGCAGTTATATATTAATATTATATGTTAATATTATGATGTATTATGATTAGAAATAATTATTAAATATGTTTTTATTCTCAGCATCAAATTATTAACTTGTGTTACTCATACTGTCTGCCCATGAGGGGAATTATTACTCTCTCAGCATCTGTAATAAATAGGTCAGTGGGGGGATCATTCATTTTTTGTAAACCAGACAAGGCATAGAGACTACAAGAGTGGTCAGGTGGTCCCAGGGCCTTTGGTCAATGAAGACTGAGGTTGAATCCTGTGAGCCAGGCCATTTCTTGTTCTTGGGCTAAAGCTGTTCTACTTACCACTTGGAAAAATGATCTGTTCTTTATAAAATGGAAGTAGCCATTCTTTGGGATAACTTTAAGGTTACCGTTTTCCATGGTTATATCCCTGAGATGACCAAGGAAAAACTATTTTAAAATGTGTACTTTCTCAGTTCATCTTTGTGATAGTTAAGCTAATGTGTCAACTCAACCAGGTAATTATGTCCAGTTGTTTGGTCAAATAAGCACTGGGCTAATTGTAATACAAGGACATTTATGGACTTTAGTCACCAGTAAATTTACTGCATAGATAGCTGATTGCATTTACATCAATCAGGGAGACTGCTGTCAGGGATGAGTGAAGCTTTATCCAATCAGTTGAGTGCTTTAAAAGGGCAAGTGATTTCAGCATTCAGAGAAACTTTCCCAGCTCGTCTTTGGAACACCAGCATCTCCTGGAAACTCATTAAGGACCTTCATTGAAATTTCATCAGAGCCCCTAGTTTGCAGCCTGCCAGCGGAACCTGGACTTGTGCATCCCCACGGTCACATGAGAGGCTCTTATAAAATTACAAGCTATTGACAGAAATCTCCTGTTAATTCTGTTTCCCCAGGGAACCCTGACTAATACAATCTTATTCCTTGCTATGATAACAATAAATCTGCTTTATCAGCGGTTTCATTCCCCCTTATTTTTGTTCATTCCTCAGTCTTATGGGATTTGGAATGATTTCCACTCTGACTGCTTCAGTCTAAGAAGGGATGTAGATATTATGGGGCAGAGGAATCCGATCGTTTTGCTTTCAGCTGAAGATACTCCTTGCTTCTGGAATGGGGCTAGTCCATAATCATTGATTTGTAAGTTGTCCAGGGCAAGTGCAAAGCACTGGAGAGAGGGAGTTGGCCACGTATCTGCTGTTATTAACCCAATTTTTGATTAAAGAAACTGAGGCACACAAAGAGAAGTAACTTACTCATGGACAGAATCATATTTGAACCCTGACAGTCTGAATCCAGACCTCATGCAAATTACTACAATGCTAAACTTATCACTTGAGGATTTTTTTAAATCTTTTTTTTAAAAGATTTTATTTATTTATTTATTTATTTCTCTCCCCTTCCCCCCCACCCCAGTTGTCTGTTCTCTGTGTCTATTTGCTGCATCTTCTTTGTCCGAGTCATCTTGTGTCATTTCTCCGTGTGGGCTGCACTATTCCTGGGCAGGCTGCACTTTCTTTCACGCTGGGTGGCTCTCCTTACGGGGCGCACTCCTTGAGCATGGGGCTCCCCTATGCGGGGGACACCCCTGCATGGCAGGGCACTCCTTGCGCGCATCAGCACTTCGCGTGGGCCAGCTCCACACGGGTCAAGGAGGCCCGGGGTTTGAACCGCGGACCTCCCATGTGGTAGACGGACGCCCTAACCACTGGCCAAGTCCGCCGCCACTTGAGGATTATTTTTTTGTGATTTTTCTATTTTGGGGGAGTTGCTATGCAATGTTCACAGAAAGCGTTTTAGACTTTGCCCTGGAATAGGGTCTACCTGAGGAAAGTGAAGGCAAGCTTTGGAAAGACAGAAGAGCATTGCCAGGGTATATCTGTAGGAAGGTGGGTATGCTAGAGTTGTCCCTGAAAGGCAGAGCATCTTCATGTGTAACATAACATGATGTGAAAACATGTGGGTTTCTAAGGGGAGAAAAATTCCATAATATCCCTTGAGAACACAGTTCTGCAATGGTTCCTTACCATCTAATTGCTCTTTTGCTTAAAGCATAAACAACCTATTTCTATAGATATTTTCCTGAATCAGTAAAATCATCTTTTCATATATCATGGCAATGGTAAGAACCAATAGATTTGATTTCTTTTCTGCCAAATATTAGAACTAAATAGCATTCATATTTAGGAGAATGTTTGGGAGCCTTCCTTTGTTTGCAACTTAATTAAAACCTGAATGTAAAAATAACTGCTGTAATTAAATTGAAGACAAAGGAAATTAAATATGAAAAAGAAGTTGCATACATTTGGGATTTTTCTTTCCTATCACCCTATCATCTTACTTTTGCCCTTTTAACCTGGTATCTCTGTTGATTCTTTGATTTATAATTTCAGATCAATGTTGTTATAAGCGTACCTTACCTCAATTTCTATGTATCTATCCCCCCTCTTTTTAGCCCCCTTTTCTCATCTTTTCACTTTCCTTAGTAAGGCTGTCCCCCTTGACTTCACATATATATACATATTTATTCATATTATACATATTTATTCTAGTTTGTCTAGTTAAAGTTTTGGGTAGCTAACAAGCATTGAGAGTTCACCTTATACCAGATGTTTGTTATATTTGCATTTTCTCATGTAATCATCTCAACTATTCTCTGACTTCTGTTGTTATCACCAATTATAGATAATGAAATTGAGACTTAGAGAGTAAGGTCAAGTTAATTATTAGAATTTGAATCTAGACCTATGTTTTAGTTCACTAGAAGATGCTGGGGGCAATATACCAGAAATGGGCTGACTTTTATAATGGGAATGTATCAGGTTAAAAGCTTACAGTTCTGAGGCTGTGGAAATTTCCAAATTAAGGCGTCATCAGAGATGGTGTCTCACCAAAGATCAGCTGTGGGCAATCAGGCACATGGTGGCATTATTTAAAGATAGTTTCTCTGAGAACTCAGTTGTGGGCAATCAGGCTTATGGCTCATCTCCGCCCTCTCTTCCAGGCCTCTCTCTCAACCTCACCAGGGCCCTTTCCATGTCTCTGTGTTCTGCTGATTCCAGCCTCCAGCATCTGGCCCCCAGGACCTCTCTCTCAGCCTCTCAGGGTTTCTCTGTCTCTGCCACTTTTTCCTCTGGGTATCTGTGACTTTTTTAATCTGCCATTTATAAAGGACTCAAGTAAGGTGTTTAGGATCTACCCTGGGTCCAATAATAAATCAAAGGTCCTTAAATGAAGTGATTTCATCAAAAGTGATCTAAACAAAAGACCCCACATAAAAAATGTTTACATGCACAGGAATGGGTTAGCTTAGGAATATAATTTTCTGAGGTCCACAGAAGACTCAAACCAGCACAGTTTATCTTCCTCTAGTGCCTCTCCTCTTGAACCTTCCCTTTTATCCCCTTACAATATGATGAAGTATGTAGAAGATTCTGATTGGGAAAAAAAGTTTTAAGTGTACATTCTGGCCCAAATTTTTAAAAAATCACTTTAATTTTAAATAAAAATTTTTAAGTAATTTCAATTGTCATTTTAATCCCAATTTTCCTAAACTGTTTATCTTAACGGGAATTATAGAATTTCCAAAAAGAAAGGGAAAAAGCACAAAATAAGGGGAAAGGAAAAGAATAAAAGGGACTAACATTTATTGAGTACTCACTGTATACTTGATGCTTTTCTCAGGGACCAACTATAGAAGCATAGTTCTATAGTTTTTGTAATCTTCCTTTTTAAGGGAAAAACAATTAGGATATTTTTCTACTTTATACCCTTCCATGCATAACTGTCTGGCTCATAGTCCCTAATGATAATACTTTACAAAGTGTTGCTTTTATTCTCTCAAGTGCAAGATTTTTAGTACCCTAGCACGTAATTTATTTAGACCTTAGAAACTGGAAATAATAAAAAACATTTTATTATTGTCTTTTTCTTCATCTGACCTGAGTTTCTCTTTTCTTAGTCACACTTAAGCTACCTTTTCCAGCTGAAATATGATTCCCACTCATGTGAAGCATAAAAACAAAATAGGTATTGTGAACTTTTTGTTTCTTCATTGTCCTCTGTAATCTTTTATTCTTTTTTCTTTTTGTTCTGAACTTACCATTATTGTTAAACCTATTTCCAAACTTTAGGACAAAGTGACAATTAGATTTCCTGACAATATCCTTAGTGTTTCATATCATTTTCCATATTCCCAAATGTGGTAAAGTTGGCTTATTAGTCTGTGTATTTAAAGCAACAAAGATTTGTATTGAAAACTTGTGATTAATTAAGCAATGTGGGGAAGCAGTTCTGGCTCAAGCATTTGGGTGCCCACCTATCACATGGAAGGTCCTGGTTCAATTCCTGGTGCCTCCTAAAGAAAACAAGCAAAACAGCAAGCTGATGCGACAGGCTGGCACAGTGAGCTGATGCAACAAGATGACACAACGAGGAAACACAATGAGAGACACAACAAGCAGGGAGCAGAGGTGGCTCAAGCAATTGGGTGCCTCCCATTAGCATGAGTGATCCCAGGTTCAGTTCCTGGTGTCTCATAAAAAAAAAAAGAAGATGAGCACACAATGAACAGATATAGAGAGCAGGCAATAAGTGCAAACAACAAGGGGGGGTGGAAATGAATGAATAAACAAATAAATATATACATAAATACATAAACCTTTAAAAAAATAAGCAATGCATGCTAATGATAGAAATTTGGGAAAATACAGAAAATTAAAAGAACTGTAGTGATAACCACTGTTGACTTTTAAAACTATTTTCCTATTTTCTTAAAATATTTCTATAATTATTTTATGCTTATTAATATTTATATATTTAAATGCATATGTACATATATGTATCTTGTTTTTTTAAGACATTTTGAGTGAATTTATGCAATTATTGATTTTATTCTGCACATGGTAGAAAGGATTAATATTTAAAGATTTATGGAGGTTCTACAGAAACCATTCCTTTGGTCAAGAAATATTATGTTTAGCCTTTGACATAAAGCATATTTGAGGCCTCATAAGTTTCTATTTCTTGGTACGTTTATAGTCTACAACTCTGAAAATGATATCTCTTTATTCATTTTAAAGCTTACACTCTAAACTTTCAACTTTAATCATGATTGTATTTATATGTATTAGTATTCTGAACGTAATTCCTACGGTAACCATGGAGGGTTTGCCTTTTTGTAACTTTTTTGCTGGCTTCAATGTTACTAAACATTCATAATCTTAACCCAAAAGGAAAAGGTGTGTATGTGGTAGGGACTAGATATGTATTTTTTAATGAAATGTTATAAAGAAAATGGAAAGAGTTAGGTCAGTAAATTTGTTTGGTGCAAGGTCATTATTGTCCATTCATGCAGAGCTTTAGTAGACAGTTCATAGTTAAGAGAGCAAGTGAAGTTAAAGGTGCAATTGTAGGCTACATACTCAATTTTTAAACTGCATTTGGAAAAACTAACCAATTTTTTAAAAGTTAAAATCAGGATCTGGGTGACAGCCATCTAGCCTGGGAAGATTATGTTATGTTACTACTATAACCAAGTAGCGTAATCCCGGTTTTAAAATGGAAATGATACCACTGAGAGCAGAAATCTCTCTTATGCTCTAATAACAGCTATATGTATTTTATTTTATTTTGAGTTTTTCATATTTATTTTGTGCCTCAGACATCTGCTGATATCCCATTTTATGCATTTGGTCCTTGGCATAAGGATTGGACCTAGAGGACCTTCCTCTTGTGCCTTAATGGGGCCTCCTTTCAGAGGAAAAGTATAGGTTCCCCTTTTCAGCATTACTGGTATTCAAAAGAATCCTAGCCTCTGAGTAGGAGAGAGCAAAAGCAGTCGCGAGAGGACAGTGTGCTCAGCCTTCAAGTCTACAGTTGGGGCCAGCTGGATTGACACTGCAGGCTAGTTTCAGTGGTTGAAGTGCTGACAGTTCCCACCTAAACTAGACATAAGAACAAAGTTCTCCAAAGGCAAGTGGAGGCATTTCCTGCAGACTGGTGTTTTGTTGAGGCAGACGGTGAGCTGTCAGTTTCCCATCAGCACCTCTGCAAAAGGCCACAAGGTGGTGGGTGGACTCATTTCACCAGCTCCTCCGTTACTTACAGCTGAACACCACTCTCTCAGCACAAGCTTCAAAACTGCAGGTCTGAGCGCCACGAATTACCAGAGGTGGCTTCCAGGGAGCTGTATGTATTTTAGAGAAATGATCAGAAGACCAAGATGGCAGGGTTGTATTTGTTTCAAGGAATAGGCAAGATAATACCAAGGAAAGGAAGACAGTTTAGGAAGAGCTCAGTGCCCATAAATAAACAAACAAGTAAATCTTATAGAAATAATACCAAATTTAGAATTTTTATTTAATTTAGTCTTACTGAAAACTTTATTTGGGGCTAAATTTTCCAAAATCTTTCATGTATGTGTATTTATGATATAAAATTCAAAATCTGAACATTATAAAATTATCTTCCATTAGCAAAGTGGGAAAAATTCTATTGTATAATAAAAATGCAAGAATTCTAGGACCATTCGGCTACAGTGCCTCTTCCATTCCTCTTTCTCTCTATGCCACCTCCTGGGATCTTGGCACTAAACCAAGGTAATTTTCAGAAATTGGCATTGCCCTGGTAAATAGGCAGCTGCTGCTTTCTCCGACCCTTGCCTACTAATTTTGCACAAACCACTTCCTCCTCTTGGGGCTCAGAAATTCAAAGGGGAGGCGGAGTACCTCAAGGCAGATAGGGGACCAGCACCCCGTGCGCCTTACTTATTCAGGAGCCATTTTACAGATCTTCCCTTAATTCCTTTCTGTCCCCACCTACCAACGCTAGCTCTGATTTCTCATGAATTAAAAGAACCAGACAGCCAGTGCCTAGGAGGGCAATACCTGAGCCAAATCTGGACAGGGAGAGAGAAACAGAAGGCAGAAGACAGGGGCAGAGATAGTGGGGTTGCTTTTGTTCCTCAGTTTCCATGTACCAGTGTCTTCATCTGTGCAGTGGCAGTGTGTGGGTGTACATACAAACACAGGTAAAATTTAGATAGTTTTCTCCTCCTACACCCTTCTTAAATGTAGAATCAGCTGTGACTGTATTTGAATATATTCAGGATGATGATTTTTCTTTCCCTTTGTTCTTGCGCCTCCCAATTTCTCGGGCTCTGTTGGTTTTGACTGAACTTGGTGTTCTTGGTGAGCAGGAGGGAAGCCTGCTCGACTACACATCTTTATGCACACCTTGTCACTCGCCTAACTCTGCCTCCTCCCAGAGCAGCTGAATCACCAAGAGCTGGGCGGCCTCCCACTGCCCCAGTGATTCGTGCAGGCTCACCACTCTAGGTGGGGGCTTGTGCTTCCCTGGGAGCTTAGTGTGATTTATTACTGTTGTTTTTTTGTCATCCATGGTCATGATGCCGTTACTATTTGTTTTTCTCTTTTCTGAGGAAACAAATGGACTAGTGGAAAGAGCATAGAATGAGGAAGGAGGGCTTATTCCAGCTCTGTCACCAACAAGTTAGTTATATTGAACAAGTCTCTGACCTTCTCACATGTAAAACAAGTGGACTGAACTGTATTCCTTGAGGGTCCTGTGACTCCTTGATCTCTTCTGCCTCAAACTGAATGTGATGATTGTATTGGAGTTCTTTTCCTTAAACTCCTTCCCAGTGCCAGCTGTGAACAGGTCCACGTCACATTGTTTATTCAACCCTTGACCTCTTGGAGGTGGGAAGAGATTAGAAAATGAACACATGTGTTTCTAACTTTTTTCATATGAGCTCTTTCCATTAGGATGTTGTCAGGCAGAAACTTAGGACAAAGGTTAACAAAGTAGACATTTACCAGGAATTAATATAAAACCCCGAAGTTTGATTTTTTTTTAATTGCTGAAATAGGTCATTGGCTGAAATTCACATACGTATTTGGTTATTTGCATTATCCTCAAATTTTATGTGAGCCAGTAGCACAATGTATGCCCTGTGCTGTATAGAATAACCAGCAGTCCCAATAGCAAAGGCAGGCTGGAAATAACTGCAAAGGCAGTGGCCAGGTCAGATTGTATGAAGTCAGCAGTCTTAAAAAGACAGGGAGAGCAAGGTCAGAGAAGCCAAAGGCAAGAGACAGATCAAGTTTGTGGCAGAAGGTCAGCAAGAAAGCAAAACGATGGAATCAGTAACCTCGGAGTTTAGAGATGAGCACAAAAAGGGCAACAGTGGGGAGAATGGGCATTGGGGGAATGTGGGGGCAGGTTCAATTGACCAAAGAGCCAAAAAGCTATTGCTTTAACAAAGGGCTCCACCTTTTCGTTCTTTTCTTTCTTTCTTCAGTGGCCTTGTGTGAGGGCAGCAGTTACCTTTGGTGTGCTTATTCATTATTTCTGGGTTACCAACCCTCTCACACAGGTTCTGTTCATTCCTGCCTCTCTGCCTCTGCTAACACTCTGACTCTTCCATGACTTCCTTTCCTCTGTCAGTCTCAAGTATATCTTCCCTTCAAGGTCTATTCTAGTTTGCTAAAGCTGCTCAAAGCAGATACCATAGACTGGGTTGACTTTCAACAGTGAGAATTTATTAGCCTATACGCTTACAGTTTTGAAGCTCAGAAAAATGTCCATATCAGATACCATCAGGTGATGCTGTCTGCTGGAAGACCGGCTGCCAGGGATCCTGGGTTCCTCTGCCACAATGCAAGGCACATGGCAGCCTCTGCTGGTCTCTCCCTTCTCTTCTCAGTTTCCTTGCTTTCAGCTTTTTCTTTCTCTTTGTCTGAATTTCATTCTCTTATAAAGGACTCCAGTAAGAAGATTAAGACCCACCCTGAATGAGGTGAGTCACTCCTTAAAGATCTTACCCAAAGATCCTACTTAGTGTGGGTCCACACCCACAGGAGTGGATTAACTTTAAGAACATACTTTTGTAACCAAGGGTTAAGAATTAACAAATAATTATGACTGCCAAGCCATTATATAGATGCCTTTATATTATAAAATAGCAAAAGGTTAATATCTGAACTTACTGAAGCTGCCTGGAGTGGTCCCAAGCGCTCCAGCCAGCTCACTCTAGACTTAACCTCACCCTTGTATGTGCTTACTGTGGTGGTGGTGGTTCCAGATTGACTTTACCGTTGTTTATAGATTAGGCTCACCCTTGTGTATACTTACTATTGTGATGGTAATTCTAGACTGAACTTACCTTTGTTTATAGTTATTTTTGAACTAGGCTCACCCTTATGTATACTTGCCATTGTGATGGTAACCACTCTACCCTCCTGTTTAACATCCATATGGAAAACCTTGTGACTGACCTCTACGCCATACTTTGCTATCCCAAACCTGATATCTGATGAGGATTGTAACTTTGTGACTCCCCCTGGTTTGGGGCCCACCCCAATCCTGTTGAACCCTTACTGTTTATTAATGAAGGAATCTATGACCAGCTCCACCCTAATTATTCATTAGCACCCTGATTTATAAAATATTAGAATTTCTGCCTATCAAGGAGGCAGTTTTGGGCGAGAAGACCACTGTGCTCCATTGTCTGCACAACCACTTAAACTCTGTGTCTCTTTGAAACTCCAGTGTCTCAGGAATTGGCTTTAAAGACACATCAGGAGAAAGAAGCTGCTTTTGCTTGGTATCACTTTTCTGAGGTACATGTGACTGCATACCATCACAAGGTCCCTCTCAAGGCCCATCTCTTTCATTCAGCCTATGTTACTATTCCTGTCCTTTTCATTGTTTCCCTTTACTCATAGCTCTGTATAATAGAATATGGCACATTTGTCATTTTGGGTGCAGGGAGGAGCAGGTAATAACCTCGGTGTAATTATTAACTGCTTAAGTAGTTGTACGCTTCAAAAGGATAGAAACTATGTCTTAGAAGGACCATATGGTAAGGAGGGAGTTCTTGGGCTAGGAAAAATAACCTGGTATTCAGTCCTGACTCTGTGACCTTTGACATGTTATGTATCTTCTCTCTAGGCCTTAGTTTTCTTCTGTGAAACAGAGGGATAATGATTCCATGCTCTGGCTTCCTTACACAGATGACCAAATATTCATATCAAATGATCACAGATAAAAGCATTTTTAAACCTATAAAGCACTCTAAGAAAGTGAGGGGTTATCATTAAGAGGTGCCGCTGTGTTGAAAAAAAGCAAGGGAATTTGGGAATCTGAGTTTTGAGTCAGATTTTAATGCATACTTTACCACTTACCTTAGAAAAGTTTCTTACTTCCTTGTAAAATGGGAATGACACAATTATAAGGATTATGGTAATGATTAAATGAGATATGTATTGGGCTGCTGGAGTTGGATTATACCAATTTGTTGAGTCAATTCTTGAATATTTAGAAACTTTGCAAGCTGGTTATTACATTGTTATTACCTTGAAATCTACCTTGGTGGGAGTATTTACACCATGGAAATCAGTAAACACTATAAATTGAACTGATATTTTTTTTCTGGAGAGCTGGTTTACCAGGACATCACTGATTATTTTAACAGTGCTCTGTAAATATTTAAAAAGCATTTTTATCTTATTTATCATTAAAAGAAGTAATCGTAAGAGTAATGTTCTCTGTCTTTAGAACCTAGCCTAGTACATGGCACAACTCCTAACATCTGTTGAATAAATATTTTAAAATTTGACTTGGATTTACCCTTGCCTTATTTTGAGACTTCTGCTCCTGAGGTGAATGAACCCTTATGTTTACCTTTGCTCATCAAATTATTCTCTACAAAGCGTCTTTTTAAAGTCAGATAACATATACCACTAGCTTGGTATATGGCACATAGTAGGCCTTAAAACCCTCATTGTCCATAACTGAGTTAAGTATTTTCTTTCCAAACCTTCTTTTCTTCTGGCATTTCATATCTCACTTAATGGCATTGCCCATCTAGCCATTGTCCCAAATATGTACCTGAAAATCTTCCTTTACTCCCTCCTTTCCTCACCCATCCCCATATCTAATCAATCACTAGCTTGTTCCAATTCTACCTTAGAAGGCAGGATTTAGAAACCCATCACCTCCTCTTCATTGCCATTGCTACTGCCTTGGTTCAGGCCCTCGTCATTTCTTACTTGAACTCTTTCTCCTAACTGGTATCTTGGCCTTCAGTCTTTCCCCCTTCAATCCACACTGCAGGCAAATTGATTTTTAATTTACAAATCTGACCAAATCACACCCTTGCTTAAAATTCCTCCATGGCTTTCTTCAGTCTTGAGGATCAAAAGCTTTAGCTTTTTGTCATACAGGTCCACTATCATCTGACTTTTGCCCACTTTTTCTAAGAGTGATCTCCTTGTGCTCCTCAATACTGCCTGGAATGTCCAGTCTCTTTCCTAGTGTCCCCTGATCCACCCTTCAAGATTCAACTCAAATGAAACTTTCTCTGTGACATCTCAGGACATATCTGATGCTTCTTTTTCTGAACTCCTATAGCACCTTGTACGTACCTATGTTATAATACTGATTATATGACTGCTATTATCTGTGTCTCTTTCCTTCTGGACTGTAAATTCCTAAAAGGTAGGAAGTATGTACCATTCATGAATGCCTAGCCCATTGAATGGCATGTAATAGGAACTCAATAAATGATTGACTGAATGAACGAGAGTTCTGAAGGTAGGCTATTTTCATTGGTACACTTATACAAACTGTTCATAGGATATGGAAATGAAAAAAAAAAAAAGGTTAATGCCAAACACTAACCAATGGTGTATTTGGAGAAAGATCTTGACCAAAAGGGAGAAACATTAAATACAAAAAGAGTTTTTATCGTTAAGAGATTTCAAAGTGAGTCTGGAGGGAGTTTCAGAGGCAGGTGTCACTAACTACCACAGTAAACAGAATAGAAACGGGTATTCCTGGCGGTTCTAGGAACATATGGACACTAGAGGCAAGGCACACAGACCCATGAAATCAGCACCCCATCAGTAGGCCTTACCTTGGAATATATGATAATCTGTATCCCCAATGTAACAGAGTTAGACTCATTTATAATTTCCCTACACATGATTCTTCTAGCCCTTTTATCTGAGCCTACAATTAGTACTATATCCATTAAATAAATGTCCTAGAGACTTAAATCTTTGGTCTGTTTATGTGTTGATTGAACCCTGAAACTCATCAGAGTTGCAGCCAACACCTACCCTCCAGTTTTTCGGATTCACAGAGGACAACTAACAAAATGATGATGGGCAAACCCCATACCAAAACACAAAGAGTATCTACAATTGCAAGCAAAACACTTCCTTCCATCTGCCTCATAAGATTTAATTCCCATCTCAGTCTAAGGCAGAGCAAGCATCTCCATCCCCAAATCCTCAATGTTGAGGGATGAACAAACAAGAGGGGAATACAACCATGGACCAAGGTAGTCTTATTATTGTTGTTGTAATGGAAGAACTTGTAACATTGATATAAAGATAGGTTACCAGAGGTTCTGGAAGGAGGGAAAGGAAAGAATAGGTGGAATATAGGGCATTTTTAGGGCATTGGAGTTGTTCTTCATGCTATTGCAATGACAGATACAGACCATTATACATTTTGACAAATTCCATAAAACTGTGCAGTGAAAAATGTAAGCCATAAGGTAAACTATAGACCTTGCTGAGTAGCAAAGCTTCAATATTTGTTCATCAAGTGTAACAAATATACCACAATGATGTAAGATGTTATTAATAGGGGCAAATGTGGGAGGGAACAGCAGTAGGGTATAGTGGAATCCTCTATACTTTTATGGTTGGTAAAAGGAATTGTGGTTTTGGACTGTGAATTTTAAATCATTATAACTAGGCTCAAGCACATCTTATTAATCAAAATAGGAACGATTACAATCCACACATTGTTGCCAATGAGAAATAAGTTTGCTTACTTGTGTCAAAAAATTCTTGGAAAGCATTTCTGCATCCTGCTGGTGGTGGAAGCATTTTCCCTGCAAAAAGTTGTCAAGTTGCTTGAAGAAGTGGTATTCAATTGGTGTGAGGTCAGGAGAATATGGCAGATGAGGAAAAACTTTGTAGCCCAAATCGTTCAACTTTTGAAGTGTTGGTTGTGTGACGTGTGGTCGGGTGTTGTCGTGGAGAAGAATTGGGCCCTTTCTGATGATCAATGCTGACTGCAGGCATTGCAGTTTTCAGTGCATCTCATCAATTTTCTGAGCATACTTCTCAGATGTAATGGTTTTGCTGGGATTCAGAAAGCTGTAGTAGATCAGGCCAGCAGCAGACCAAACAGTGACCAAGACCTTTTTTGGGTCCAAGTTTGGCTTTGGGAAGTGCTTTGGAGCTTCTTCTCAGTCTATCCACTGAGCTGGTTGTCGCTGGTTATCATATAAAATCCACTTTTTGTTGCACATCACAATCCGATTGAGAATTGGTTCGTTGTTGCATAGAATAAGAGAAGACAAAACTTCAAAACGATGATTTTTTAAATTTTCGGTCAGCTCATGAGGCACCCATAGATGGAGCTTTTTCACCTTTCCAATTTGTTTCAAATGCCGAATGACCATAGAATGGTTGACATTGAATTCTTAAGCACCTTCTTATGTAGTTTAAGAGGATCAGCTTCAATGATTGCTTTTAATTGGTCATTGTCAACTTCCGATGGCCAGCCACTAAGCTACTCATCTTCAAGGCTCTCCTTTGCAAAACTTATTGAACCACCAGTGCACTGTATGTTCATTAGCATTTCCTGGGCCAAATGTGTTGTTGTTGTTGTTTTTAAACCATTACTATGATTTACTTGCATCTTTTTTTTTTTAATTTCTCTCCACGCCCCCCGCCCCCCACCCCTGTTGTTTGTTCTCTGTGTCCATTCACTGCGTATTCTTCTGTGTCCACTTCTATTCTTGTCAGCACCGCTGGAAATCTGTGTCTCTTTTTGTTGCGTCATCTTGCTGCATCATCTCTCTGTGTGTGTGGCACCACTCCTGGGCAGGCTGAACTTTCTTTGCACTGGGCAGCTCTCCTTACGGGGTGCACTCCTTGCGCATGGGGCTCCCCTATGCGGGGGTACCTCTACGTGGCACAGCACTCCTTGCACGCATCAGCACTGCACATGGGCCAGTTCATCACACAGGTCAAGGAGGTCCTGGGTTTGAACCGCAGACCTCCCATGTGGTAGGCGGACGCCCTATCCATTGGACCAAATCCACTTCCCCAAATGCATTGTTGATGTTGCGAGTTGTCTCTGCTGCTTTTTGACCCATTTTGAACTCCAATAAGAAAATCACTCGAATTTTGGTTTTTGTCTAATATCATTTCCATAATCTAAAATAAATATAAAATAAACATCAAGTAATAAGTCATTAGCAAAAAATATAAAGTGAAAAGTTCACGTTAAAATGATGTATAATATAACTGCATTTATTTAAGAATGTATTCCAATATCAAACAGCAAATTTCAACCGTGCAAAACCACAATTACTTTTGCACCAACCTAATAAAACTTCTCTATAAACAAAGTTATTAAATGAAAAAAAGGCTTAAAACTTGGGTCTCAATAATGAAAACAGGAAATTAATAAAATAGAGATTGTGTATTTTTTTTGAGTTTTTTTTTTTTTAAGGAGGTACCAGGGATTGAACCCAGGACCTCAACATGGGAAGCAGGCCCTCAACCACTGAGCTATAACTATTCCCGGGATTGCCTGTTTTTATCTGCAAACCCGGATGTAGGATGCCATGACTCCTCTTCGACAGGAAAAGGTCCAAACTTCTTATACAAAGCTCTTCACAATCTAGCTACCTGTCTCTCCATCTGTAACTTTCTTATGTGCACATACACATAACCTATACTGCAGACACATCAGATTTTTCATCAATTCCATAGTATTTCATCACTCCATGCCCTTGTTTGTGCTTTCTCCCATATCTGTAATTCCCTCTCTCTGTTCTCATACCTTTTCTACTTGCTTGATGAATTCCTACACTTCCAATTGATCAAAAGTATGACTTCTGGGCAGCTGTCCATGAAACTCTCCCTCTTTTCTGTGCTCATAGACCACTTGGCTGATTCATTATAAGCACTGTTCTGCCAGTCTTTGTGGGTATGTCTTTTGCCTTCTCTGCAGAGCAAGGACATCTTTATATTCTATCCTCTAGCACATTCTAGATGCTTAATACAGAGTGAAGGAAAGAAGGACTATTATATAGGGATTTGTAAAGAAAGTAAATTTCTGATAAGATACACCTTGAGTAAATTTAAGATTGGCTTTTCGGGAAACAGATATGACTCAAGCAATTGGACTCCCATCTACCATATAGGAGGTCCAGGGTGTGATACCCAGGGACTCCTGGTGAAGGCAAGCTGGCCTGTGTGGTGAACTGGCCGACACAGAGTGCTGGTCTGCACAGAGTGCTGGCTGATGCAGCAAGATGATACAACAAAAAAGAGACACAGAAGAGAGACAATAAGAGATGCAGCAGACTAGGAAGCTGAGGTGGCGCAAGAGAATGATCACCTCTTTCCCACTCAGAAGGTCCCAGGATCAGTTCGTGGAGCCACCTAATGAGAATACAAGCAGATACAGAAGAACACACAGTAAATGGACACAGAGAGCAGACAATGGAGGGGCGGGGAATAAATGAAAAGAAATCTTTAAAAAAAAAAAGATTGACTTTTCATGTTCTTTCCAACCTAGAACAATTCTATATCTTTATTTTCAGAGGTTGGGTTGCCCTGAGAAATTGGTGCTAGTGGCCAGATGAGAAGCAGAGAACACATTTAGAGAAATGGTACAGTTCACTGGCTGGGGCTTAGTTCTCCTGTCATTAATTTGGTAAAGTACATTAAAAGCATATTTTATATCTCAGGAATTTGTCTGATGTGATTTAATGAATGCCTTAGAAAGTGAAGCAACACCTCAGTGGATAAGACATTAAAGCAAAGAGAAAAGATAAACAGCAGTTTATAATAACCCAGGATGTGGTTTCTAATTAATATATATATTTATCAGAACAACTTGATTTTCCTTTGGGAAGGGAAACAAATTTTTTCTGATTATAAAAATAATGCATATTAATGCAGAATGCTTGGAATACCTTGAAAAGCCCATCACTCCCTCCCAAATCTAACCACCTGAAATCTAATCACCTAGAATTAACTATGGTTAATTATTTGGATATACCCTTCCATTTTGTGTGTGTGCATATGTTTTCGTGTAGCTTTTAAAAAAATGTTTATATTGTATATATTGTTCTAGCCTACTTTTTTTTTTAAAGATTTATTTTTATTTATTTTTCTCCCCTTCCTCCCCCTGCCCCCACCCCCGCCCCCGCCCCGTTGTCTGTTCTCTGTGTCTATTTGTTGCATCGTCTTCTTTGTCCACTTCTGTTGTTGTCAGCAGCACGGGAATCTTTGTTTCTTTTTGTTGCGTCATCTTGTTGTGTCAGCTCTCTGTGTGGGCGGTGCCATTGTTAGGCAGGCTGCACTTTCTTTCTCCTTATGGGGCGCACTCCTTGTGCATTGGGCTCCCCTATGTGGGGGACACCCCTGCGTGGCCCGGCACTCCTTGCGCGCATCAGCACTGCGCATGGGCCAGCTCCACACGGGTCAAGGAGGCCCGGGATTTGAACTGCAGACCTCCCATGTGGTAGACGGACGCCCTAACCACTGGGTCAAGTCCGCTTCCCCTAGTCTACTTTTTAAAAGTATATTTTCTTTTTAAATAATTTCAAGTTTATAGGTCAGTTGCAAAAATAATACAAAACCTACACAGAGAACTCCAACAAACCATCCACCTAGATTCACCAACTTTTTTTTTTAAGATTTATTTCTTTCCCCTCCCCCCCCAGTTGTCTGCTCTCTGTGTCCATTTGCTGTGTGTACTTCTGTGTCTGCTTTTATTCTTGTCAGCGGCACCAGGAATCTGTGTCTCTTTTTGTTGTGTCATCTTGCTGCGTCAGCCCTCCATGTGTGCCATGCCACTCCTGGGCAGGCTGAACTTTCTTTTGTGCTGGACAGCTCTCCTTACGGGGCGCACTCCTTGCACGTGGGGCTCCCCTATGCGAGGACGCCCCTGCGTGGCAGGGCACTCCTTGCGCACATCAGCACTGCGTGTGGGCCAGCTCCACACGGGTCAAGGAGGCCCAGGGTTTAAACTGTAGCCCTCCCATGTCCACCAACTTTTAACATACCACATTTGCCATATCTTTCTACCTATCTATCCATCTGTCTATACATCTACCATCTGATTGTGTATCTATTTATCTATTTTCTAAACATTTAAGAGTAGGTTATATCCATTATGCTCCCTGAACACTTAATACTTCGTGCACATTTCCTAAGGACTAAGATATTCACTTATGTAACTGCCTTAAGTACAGTTGACAAGTTAAAACAATATAACATCGATATAATGCTTAGACTATATTCCAGTGTTTTTTTTTTCATATGGGGCATTTTCTCTTTTATTATCAGATCAGTTGCAGGATCATGGATTACATTTGATTGTCTTGCCTCTTTTGTTGCTCTCTTTTTTAAGTTGTGGAAACATACATATATACAACATAAATTCAACCATCTTAACTACTCCTAAGCATACCATTCAGTGGGATTAATTACATTTACAGTGTTGCAGTACCCTCATCACCATTCATTACCAGAACTTTCCCATCATCCCCAAATAGAAGCCCTATACCTATTATGCATTAACTCCCCAACCCTTTCCCACCCCACTCCCTGCCTCTGGTAACCTCTACTCTTTTTATGTCTAACCTGGTTTTTGTATTAACATGTCATTAATATTTTCTTACGTTAGTAAATACTCTTCTACAACATGATTTTTAATTGCTCCACAGTATTTCATCATGTGGATATACACCACAGTTTAACCAATCCCCCATTGTTTTGATGTTTTTATTATTATAAACAGTAGTGAAATCATGTAGATGACTAAAGAAAGGGTAATCTCATGTCGCTCTTCTGTTTTTCCAAGGTTTGGGAGCTCTCTCTTGCATCTGAACTCTGTTCTATTAATCCTCTGAGTGTCATCTCAGGACCTTGGACACACTCATGGCACAATGGCCAACCCTCAGGAGCACCTGAGCTGCTCCTCTTCTCCACACTTACCTTTGAGTGAAAACAAAACCATCAGTGGCCTGCAAGATGAACACGCGTCTATGGGGAACCACCCTTCACCCAAGCTCCTTGAGGACCTGCAGGAAAAGGGGGTGGTTCGAACAGAGCTAATAGAGAGCATGAACAGCCCCGTCACCACAACAGTGTTGACAAGTGTAAGCGAGGATTCCAGGGACCAGTTTGAGAACAGCGTTCTACAGCTAAGGGAACAAGATGAGGCAGAGATGGTTGTATCTCAGGGGAACAGCAACACTGTGGATGGAGAGAGCCCAAGTGGAACCGAAGACATCAAGATTCAGTTCAGCAGGTCGGGCAGTGGCACTGGTGGATTCCTTGAAGGACTATTCGGATGCTTAAGGCCTGTATGGAATATCATTGGAAAGGCATATTCCACAGATTACAAATTACAACAGCAAGGTAAGCTAGAATGGACCTGGAAGATATTTCCTATGTAAACCCCTACCACTACCTCCACCACCATTCCCTGGGTAACCTCTGAACTGTGGGTAAAGAACTAGTACCAGATGAATACCCCACTTCAATTTCCAGGAGATTTACAATTGTTGGGTCTTTTTTGGCAGAAGGCCATCTTTTGTGGTTGTCCAGTCCAGTGGTATCCAAAGTAGATTACTTATAATTATAATCCATGGGGATAGAGGAAGAAAATATTAGAATGTCTATTTTATCTCCTTTAAAATTTCTAATTTTATGCATATTTTAAGGTATACTTGATGTTTTAATATAGTTGCACAGATATGTCATTTATAAATAAATCACATAGTGAATACATATTCAAAAAAATTTTTTGTTAGTTTATACAATAAAAGGACTGATGGCCACCACACTAATTCAAAATCAGACAGAAAAAAAATTTAAAAATTAAAAAAATTTTTTAATTAAAAATTTTTAAAAGATTAAAAAAAAAAAAAATCAGACAGAAGCCACATGGTACTGCCCCTGAAGCTTGCGGGCCTGTCTTACGTTGTGGTGAAAAGGAATTATTTTCTTACAGTCAAATCAGGGAAAGTCCACATTTTGAAAAAAGAACAAAATATCTAACCAATCTTGAGAAGTGCTGTATTAGATTATTATTTCAAGATTCCACACACAGCTGTCTTAAAAGTAATTTTCTTAACTTCCATTATTGTGTAACACAGATATTCATGTATTCAAATTCAAGTGTTAAACTTTTGAAATAAAGAGAATTCATGGCTCTAGTGTTATAAACTCATTTATGGTCTTTAAAAGAACATTTCTGACAACAAAAGTAATAGGTGTAGAAAATTTAGAAAATACAGGTAAGTTACCCCCATCAAATTAAAATAATTTGTGATCCCCAACTTCCTGAGAATAACCACAATTAATGCTTTTGATATATATTATTTTAGTCTATTTTTGTATATGTGTATGTATTTTTTTAAAATGGAGTCATACTGTTTTGTAACATTTTCCACTTAATATTGTGAACATCCCCATATCATTAAATGTATTTCCTTATCATTTTTAATGACTGCGTAATATTTAATTTTGCAAACATGCCACTATTTGTTTAAGCTCACCTCTATTACTCAGCACTTAGTTTGCCATTTTTAGTGATTATAAACCATACTGCAACGAACATCTATCTATTACTTTATTTTTGAACAACTCTTTGAGGATAAATTCCCAGAAGTGGAATGGTTGGGTTCAAAGGGTTTGTCATTTTAAAACTTTATAGCTTTATATAAATGATTCTGGTTTTATGAGTTCTCTTATTAAGAAATTCTAGAAGGAAACATTATGGAGCAGAAGTGAGATTCTGTTTTATTTTATAACTGAATTTTGGACTTTGTGACCCACCCTTAGAAGCCTGTTCATTTGTTTAGTCAATACTGTTGACAGCTTTTCTATAGCAGCCATTTGACATCAGTCACCACTGGCCACTTTACCCATGCATTCTATTTTTCCTGCTTCTGAAATACTTTCTCTTAAGCCAAAATACCAACCTCTCCCTCCAAACCTCCCTTCCCCTTAAATTGTGGTTGATAAATATGTCAATTCCAGGTGTACTTTGCAGGATTTGTCAACCACAGCATCTGTTCCTGGTGCGTATGTGTGTGCATGTATCTGTCAGTCTTTCTCTTTCGTTCATAAATACCCCCATGCTCTACACATTCTACTCCCTTTTCTCCTCCATGATCTCAAAATTTCAAGAAGATGTTCCTTATACACCAAGGATGGAGATTCCTATATTAAGCAAATATTGTTACTTAAAAATTATAAATTAATATAAGCACAGTAAAAAATAAAAATCACTTGTCATCCATAATAGAGAGATAATGTCTCTTAATTTATTATTTTTTAAAACCTCCCTTTCTCTGCTTAGATACAAATCTTACTAATATTTGCTTATATGAAAAACTACATTTGGTTTCTAGGATCTTTACTTATGAAACTTTCCAGCCTGAAGTAATTTGAAGGTTTCAGTATCCAAAATGCATCATTGAGGTTCAAACTCACAGAGATGCAACAGACACACCTGTGTGTCTGTTAAAAGCAACCTTTTAAAATTTTTTATTTTTTTGCAAACTTGTATTTGATTTGTCTTCCAGTTGGTTATGTGACTTTCAGAAAGACTTATTTCATGAATAAATAAGAAACAGGTCTGGTCAGCTTAAGATTCTTAAAAGGGCACAGCAGCTGCTCAACTCCTCAGCAGATGACAGGATATCCGACTTTGGGTTGTTGTTGCTGTACGCCATAAATGAGATTTGCTAGCCAAAATCTGAACGTAGTGTTTTCCTTGTTGGCTCTGGCATCAGGGAGCTAATCTTTAATCCTAGATTGAAGTCAACCAAAGGATAGCACATATGACAGATGTGTCCCTGCATTTGGTACTTCTGAAGAAATTTCACTAGATTTTAAAAAATTTTTAATCATGTCTTCATCTCCCTTTCAGCATGTTGGTAGTAAAGCCCATGTAAGGCAGTATGCTTAATTGAAATCTTTTATTACCAAATAGTTTCCATTCTCAAAGTAAGTATTATCACAGATACATCTGGATAAACAAAGGGGAACAACTGCCTTAAAGTGGGTAGGCCTGGGGCTTTTTTTCAGCCCTAGGGATCATGGTGGACACTGGAATATAGGTAGTAGTCGTAGTGATGAATCAGAGAGAAGATAAAACTGGGGGATAGTACTAGTGGGACAGGTACAAAAGCAGCAAAATGTCTGGGACTGACCCTGGAGAGAGCATAGGCAGTTCTCTGTTATTGTAGGGTTAGTTGTCTTACTTTTCAATTTGGCCCCTAATTTTGCACAACTCTATTGCTGACTTTTCTTCTTTTCTGCCATTTTCCTGCTCCTTGGCTCCTTACTAGATATTGACAGGGGCATTGAAAAGAAAGGATTCTTTATTGTAAATATTGTTTTGAAATCGCTAAATAGGAATATAGAAAAAATTCATTTACATCCATCTTCATACCATACACCAAATTAAACTCCAGATGGATGTAAAAGTTCACTTTTAAAATCAACTATATATAACTCTTATTAGATAGGCAGTGGAAGAAATTACAAAAGAAATGACAGATAACTGTAAAATTCTTTGTTAAAAAATAATGAAATTATAAGAAAAGGGTTTATAAAACTACTCTCTTCATTTATGTCAGCAAAAGAGAGAGAAAACTCTTTAAGCCCTTTCAAGTTTATGAGAACTGCAAGATACCAGTAGATAAATGAACAAAAGGTCTTAATTCACACAAAGCAGATGTGAGTATTAAACAAATGTGGAGAAAATATTCTAAATCACTGGCAGTTAAAGTAGTACAAACTTAAAACAGTAAAATATTCTTTTATACTTATTTTTTTAAAAAATCAATAATTCTCACCGCTGGCAAAGTTGTGGTGAAATTGACATGGTCATATATTGCTGACAATAAAAACTAGAAAAATCCTTTTCAATAGTGTAGCAGTTTGATATAGTTATGAATTCCAAAAGTAGATACTGGGTTATGTTTGTAAACTGGTCTGTACCTGGGCATGATTGAATTATGATTAGGGCTTTGATTGGGCCATTTCGGTAGGGTGTTGAGTCCCCACCCCTTGGTGGGTGGGGCCTCACAGATAAAAGACATGGCAAAGGACAGAGTTGGAGGGCTTTTTTTTTTACTTTTTAAAAATTAATTTATTTTTTAATGTTCATTAAAAAAATACGAGGTCCCCATATACCCCTCACCCCCCTCACCCCACTCCTCCCATAACAACAACCTCCTCCATTAACATGAGACATTCATTGCACTTGGTGAATACATCTCCGAGCACTGCTGCACCACATGGTCAATGGTCCACATTATAGTTTACACACTCCCCCAGTCTACCCAGTGGACCATGGGAGGACGTACAATGTCCAGTAACTGTCCCTGCAGTACCACCCAGGACAACTTCAAGTCCTGAAAATGCCCCCACATCACATCTCTTCTTCCCTCTCCCCACCCTCAGCAGCTACCATGGCCACTTCCTCCATCTCAATGCTACATTTACTTCCATTACTAATCACATTAGTTCCAGAAGTCCAGTATCAGTAAGTCCACTCTAATCCATACTCTATTCCTCCATTCTGTGGACCCTGAGATGGTTATATCTGCTCCACCTTTGTATCAAGAGGGTGCTTAGATTCCACTTGGATGGTGGATGCAATTCTCCTGTTTGCAGTTGTAGGCACTCTGGCTTCCTGGTGTGGTGATTGACCTTTTTCACCTCCCTGTTAGCTGGCTGGGGTTAAGTCCAATAAACCAGAGGGTAGGAGTTGCAAGTCTTTTGAGGCTCAGGGCCTGGCTATCACATGGACAGTCCAGAAATTCAGGTCCCCTGAGTATACACTAAACCCCATCGCCAACCACAGGTCCAATAAAAGTGGCAGGAGAGGCTTGTGAACAAATATCACATCTGAGTCCAATTCCATCACACTTAGGGACACAAACTCCAAAGTAGGACCAACTGACATAGCACTGAACTCCATCTGGCATGACCATAGAACCTGTGGGTCTCTGTATCCCTCAGAAGAACCAATACCTGGGGTTGTATCTACTTTGACTGTCTCTGGGACTCTGCTGAGGTGTGTGTAAGGGTGACCCCTCTAATGACCTCCCAGCTCTTTTTTGGAGACTCATGGCCATATAAACTCATTTGTCCTTTCCATTTCCCCCTTTCATTCAAAGTCAAAAAGCATTTTTAACTCCTGATATTACATGTAGGCTGAGATATTCTGCTGGTCTGAGTTGACCCTTTTATTCAAGGTCATTCTCCAGCCACATCATCAGCTGATACCTCGTAGTAATCCATTGGTGCCAGGGAGGCTCATCCCTGGGAGTCACGTCCCACGCTGGGGGGAAGGCAGTGCATTTACATGCTGAGTTTCGCTACGAGACTGGCCCTATTTGAGCAACATGGAGGCTCTCAGGAGGTAACTCTTAGGCACCCTGCAACTCTAGACCTAGTTCTTATTTCAGGCCCATAGGCCCACAGGCTCACAGGCATAGTTATTAGCATCAAGGGCTCATTGTTAGACCATCCTTCCTTATTGGCCTTAGCCATTACACTCGGAGGATTGTTGTTATTCCATTAGAGAATGCGACAGAGCTCCCTTGGACAGGAACTCAGCACTCCCCCAGCCATCGTTCCCAACTGTAACCACTATGAAAATATCCAAACATTTTTGTGCACCCTGCACATATGCCCTGGAGAACTCCCTCCCAACCATGCACCCCCCACCAATAACACCCCACACCAGTATTCCTCCCCTGCCACCATTGAACCCCTCTGTGGTCCAAAACCTCCCTCGAAAATGAAGCCCAATATATTGACAGGTTCCATTAATAGTAAAATGGAATATAGTGATGGGTTTAGAGGTTAAACATAGAATACATACTAATTTAGAAAAATTAAAGGAAAAATAAAATGGGGTATCAAAAAATTTAAAAATGAAAAAGATTTG